>NC_061112.1:18348811-18648811 GCF_002878395.1 Capsicum annuum | reverse complement strand
TCCCCACCCCACACTTAAAAAACTACTTTGTCCCCAAAGTTAATTTAAAGGTAAAAGATAGAAATACTTCCTGAAGCCTCCAGGGGTACCTAGTAGTATCTTTACCAGTAAAGGAGATCCATGGAACCCTATACTCAATCTTTGACATGCTTCAAGCTCAAGTTTATGGTACTCAAACTTCCCATTAACCCACGACAACAAAAAATAAAAAAAAAAGCTTCATGAAATAAAAACTAAAATTGAAAATAAAACATACCTAATTTAACTTGGGTTGCCTCCCAAGCAGCGCCTGATTTAGTGTCGCAGCACGACCCAACTTAACTCAACCATATTCCATCACCCTTTTACTCCTTTTGGGAGATATTTTTTCATTATTTTCAGATATCAAACCTTTTAACATGTTGGGAAATGGTGGTTTCATCTTTGGCCACACAATCAGGATCTCGAAAGAGGCCTTTATTGGCTTAGGTACCCTACACTCATCACATTCAAACATATTTACTATGCATAAATCTTCATATAAGGGATTTTCAATGGGGACATTACTAACATCAAATACCACTTCTTCATCATCTACCCTCATATTGATCATTCCTTCTCTAATGTCAATTAAAGCCCCTCCGAATTGCTAAGAATGGGTGCCCTAAAATAATTGGTACCTATTCGTCTGCCACAAAATCAAGAACAAAAAAATTAGCAGGAATAATAAATTTACCAACCTTTATGAAGACATCCGTAATGATTCCCTCTGGATATGCTATGGATCCATTTGAAAGCTGCATAACCACTTGTATCTCTCTAGGCTCTCCCAAGCCCAATTTTCTAAATAATGATAGAGGCATTAAATTTACGCTTGCCCCAAGCCACTTGTGCATGGACTTCTATTCCCCCAATTTGTATAGGAATAGCAAACTTCCCTTGATCTTTTAATTTCTTGGGAATTTTCTGAGTTACCACAGCACTACACTTTTTAGTTAGTGTGTTTGCTCCCACATCTTGTAATTTCACCTTCTTTGCCACCACATCCCTCAAGTACTTTGCATACTTAAGCATACTCTGCAAAATATCTAGCGAAGGTAAATTAATATGAATCTACTTAAATGTGTCAATGAAATTTTTGAACAAGGCATCCTCTTTCACTTTTATGTACTTTTGAGGGAAGGGCAGTCGCAACATCTTCTTTTTCTCTAGTTCAACAACTTTTTTATTCAAGTACTCAGACTTCTTAAATTTTTAGCAACTTCTTTATTTACATTTTAGGTTACCATATCAGTATCTACCTCCGTTGTTGCCTTCGGAGGTTCTTCTTGAAGCTCTTTACCACTTCTCAAGGTGATTGCCATAACCTGCTTTAGAGTTTCTATGTCAGCTGGCAAACCACCTTGTGGCCTAGTATTAACGCTTTCTTATTCTATCCTACTTGCAACTCTAAACTTGTTGTAGCCGTTTGTAAATTTTTTAGGTCTGGAGTAAACTGGGTTTGATTAGCTAGGATCTGCTTTAATATCTCCTCCGTGTTGCTAGTTGACTGACTTGGTTGGGCCTATGGTAGTGGGGCATTCCATGGATGATTTGTTAGCTGAGTCTGCCACTTCATGTTGTAAGCATTACCATAATTTGGCCTTTGAGAATTGCCTAAATACATCACAAATTTCGAATTTGAAGCACAAATGGCCGCTGAATAGCTATTATTTTTGCATACCTCATATTAACCTGTGGCTTATTGGATGGAATTGACTGTGGCTGTAGGTTGTGATGCTCCCAACTTCATGCTGCTGAATGATGTATTGATCAAATTCTGTAGTGTAGAAACCTGCGCTGATAAGGCTGTGAGTTGGTTCACCTCTAATACACCCGCAATTCTTTTTGAGTCACTTCTAGAATCTGAATGCCAATCTAGATTTCCTTGTACTATGCGGTTTAGCAATGTGTACAACTCATCATAAGTCAATTCCAGCCCTTGACCACCTGCGGTTGATTCTAGCAAAATCTTTGTATTGTGATCAAGAGCTTCTACAAAAGTATGTGCAAGTACCTCATTCGACTATTGGTGGTGTGAACACTCCCAAAGATGAGCCTTAAATCATTCCCAAGTATGATAGAGGTTTTTATCAGGCTTCTATTTGAAGCTCACTATCTCACTATGAAGTTTGGAAGTCTTACCTAATGGAAAGAATCCAATGAGGAACTTTCTATCTAAGTCATCCCATGATGTGATTGAATTGGCCGGCTCTGCATTCAACCACCTTTTAGCTTCTCCCAAAAGTGAATAGAGAAACAGTGTCAGTGTTACATAATCTAGAGTCACCCAAATTGGAGTGAATGTATCTGTAAGCTCAATGAAGGTCTGCAAGTGGATTTTTGGATCATCGTGTGAAATCCTTGCAAACTGTCCATTGCTAATAAGAAGCTGCATAATATTATGTTTTAACAAAAAATTCCCCCCAGCTACCGGTCTTTGAATTGGGGAAGTATAGTTCGTTGGAAGTGGGACTTCCACTTCCCTAACCTTCCTACCAGTTGCTTGTTGTTCAGCCATAGGAACAATATTTTCTTAGCCTTCTTGGATTTGAGGAATTCTCGGCAGAAGGATTGTTTCTCTCCTACGTTAATGGTAAAGTTACTCGAGTTACAGGCTTGGTTCTACCAACTCTCGATTCCTTGCCAGCTTATCAATTTATAAACCTATTTCCTCCAAACACAAAAACAAAACCAAGCGTAAAAACGCCAAATAAATCTAAAAGTAAAACTAAAATAAACAATTGCCAAAATACAAGACCCTGAAAATGATGCCATAAACTTGACAACGCCCAATCGCACACGCAAGTGTACGTGGTCTATCAAATAATATAGTGGCCTTTAATAAAGCTGAGTTATCGATCCCATAGATAATAGGTTTGGCAATTATTTTATTTCAGTTCATAATTCCAATTTAATTGATGCGAAAGTAACCAAAATGAGAGTTTGTAAGTTGTAACTTAAAAATAAAGTTGACAATGTAAAAATAAAATCCTGGAACAATCAATAAGAGAAAAGGATAGGGTTAAAGCACTCCAAACAATAATACTACGTTGTTGAATTTCATTCGCTAATTTACTTATCTTGGTTGTTGATTCGTAGGGTTAATTGAATGATCAGGGTTTCCCAACCTCTAATCTTTTACCTAAATGGACATAACAACTACATCGTTAAGAAGGGATGTAATAATCCAATTAAGTTAATTAAAGCTATCATCCTCCATTTGAATCAAGTAAGGTATCTAAGTACATCCCTTTCCTAGACACTAAGTTCAATTCTTTATTTATAAAAGAATAAAAACCTAAACTCTATTTATTCCCATATTATATCTCCCTATTCCCTCTCCCGAGATCAAAAGGTCAACAATATATGTATTTTACGGGTGATCAATCCATAAAATAATTAAAATAAGAATAAACAAACAACTAATAGTGATAAGCAAAGAAAACAAACTTAATCCATAGAAATAACACTCATGTTCTTGGCTTTAACCTCGGAAAGGGGGCATTTAGCCATGAATAGTCATAATCACAATCACAAGGTTGTAATTAATGACTAAAAACATATATGAACTACATGAAATTACAAAAACCTAATTATGAAGTTGTAGCAGCCCCTTGATCTCTAAAATACGTCCAAAAGTATGTAAAAACATGATACAACATGTATATATAGCATAAGGGTAACCAAGTCCATGTTAGAGTCGAATTGGAGGGAAACGCCCAGGTGTGGAGTGGAGCATGTGTCGCATTCTATTCGTATGCACTCACTGGAAGTTGGCTTCTTAAATTTCTCTAAGGCATTGGACCCCTAAAGTAAAGCATGCGGCAATGGAGCATGTGATGCATGCATATCACATGTACACACTGTTTTGGGTCCCTTCTAAGTCTATTGATGTGTCACACACACCCATACTCCTTCTTACGTGATGATACTCTCCCAATACTTTTCAGGTGTCTAAATTAGCATCAAGCAGTGTTTTGTGCTTCCGTGATCCATTCTAAGACTTTTGAGTTGTTTATACTTGATTTAAAGCTTTTATATCCTTTATATATCATCATTATCCATTAAACAATCATACCATATCATTAAACACAACAATTTAGAGATCAAAACAACACAACATCTAACACAACAAATTAGAAACAAGAGCTAAGCATAGGCAAATTTCACTTTGATCTTTAACTTGTTGTTTTGACTCTTGTCCTGATCCACTTAACCCTTGTATACTCATAAAACTTAGTTCCACATATAATAACACATTTAAAACCATAAGGAACACATAGAACGCAATAGAATCCAACAAGAGAGGCTAGATAAGCACCTAGCTTACACTAGAACGACTAGTTTTCCGGGTTGAACTCTAAATGAATCTTTTAGGTACAAACTTGTTTGAAACTCACTCTTAATGTCATAAACACATGATTTAACACTTTGAAGCACATTTATCTCATTACCCACCATTATTGCAGAGAATCATCCTCAAAACAAGGTTAAAAAGGCTAGGATAGGGGCACTAGAATGCATAAATACACCCAACATCATTACGTAAGACCCTTATGTTAAACAACATACTACAAGAATCCACATATGAAATCTACCATAAATAACATGTACCAACCCAAGTAATAGCAAGAATCATTATTATTCATTGTTAGGTAGAAAAACCCTTTTCATTTGATTCAAAACCACCATGTACACTTACTAGTTCAAGTGTGAAATATATGTGCTTAGAGTAATTTAAAGAGGGTAAGAGATACATGCCTTAAACAACTTGAATAACCAACAACTTGACCTCTTCCTTGACACTAGATGAACACCTCCAAACCCTAGCCTCCAATCTTTCTTGCAAGAGCCTTTAGTGTGTTTAGGAATGTTTGAGTCTTGTAAATGAAGATTTAGAAAGATACAATGCCTTATATAGAAAGATAGTTTAGGGTTTTCGGCATTGGAAAGGACCATAAGGTCTTTGGTTAAAAGATGAAAATCCCATATGTGCAGGTGTATGACTCCCTTTTACAGTTTACTTGGCAATCGTGACCTAGGGTATGAGTGGTACCCTAACTCGTACCATAGGCTTATCCTAGGTCAACTACACTGGTTAGGGTATTACTAGACACCCTTGAGTCATATCCAAAGGGTATGAATCATGACCTAACTCGTATAGACCACCCATAACCAAAACAGTCCACTTGGTTTGAGACTTTTCTCCATACAGTTGAGTAGCATACGACTCGTATGCATTAGTTACGACAAAGGGATGGTCTTCTCATATAGGAGGTAGTATACTACTCTAACATTCTGTCTAGGTTATGAAAGGGTAGAGGGAGAAGGCTACGAGTTGGGACCAAGGGCACGACTTAAGCCCTTCAATCATGACCACTCTAGAGACATCCAAAGTTCTTGTTCGTTCAAGGGTCAAAGGTCTAGGTGTCTTAATTCTCTCCTACTTTGATAGGTAAGTATAGATATAAGTTAACACCTAAACATACACCAAACAAATCTTTACTCAAGTTAGGAACAACACACTACAAGGATACAACACAAACACACATATCATGATCACTACCAATCAACCAAAAATTTTGCAAGGCCACATTCTTGGGTGTTTCAAGCGGGACCCAAACCAAAGTTCTACCAACCTAAAATTGATATTCTGGAGCTGCTGGCATAGTCAGAATTTTGATCTAATATCATTTTACCAAAGTTTTCACATAGTGGCCGTTTGGAACTAGCAAAGACTTCTTAATAGGGAAATGGTTTTAAGAACCAAATGAAATGCCCAACAATTGAACTATCAGTTCTAGCAAGTCATAAATGACTTGGGGCAGCTATGGAAAATCTCTAAGGGAAAAAATAAGTGGAATCACAAGAAATGACTTGAAGGGTCATTGCAACATGCACTACTAAGGAACTTTTGTCCCCAAAAGTTAAAGATGAAGAACAATACCCTAATTCTAAAATAGGTGGGGATACTGGGCATGCATCTTGCTCTCGATATCCTAAGTGGCCTTCTCTAATAAGCGGTACTTCAAATAAACTATAACTATAGAAATCTCTCTAGTACATAGTTTCCTCACATCATTAGCCAAAATAAGCATGGGTCACTCCATAAAATCAACTGCTCATCTAACAAGACTAGGTCCTATCTAAGAAAATAACACAAATTAGGAATATACTTTCGCAAAATAAAGACATGAAAAAATAGATGAACAACAACAAAATCTAGAGGCAAGGATAACTCATTCGCCACTTTGGCAACTGCACGGAGACTCTTAAAAGGACCAATATATCGAGGGCTGACCTTTCCCTTTATTCAGAATATCTTTATGCCTCTTATAAGAGAAACACGAATGAACAAAAGATCACCAACTCAGAATCTCCAGGCCCGGAGCCCACGATCGGCATAGGCCTTCTGCCTACTCTAGGCTTCTCTCCACCTATCCTGAATCACCTTGACTTTATCTAATGAGTGCTAAAGAAAATATGTACCTCGAGGTCTCAAACAATCCTATCAGAGAACGACATCTATGCTATACAAAGTCTCATAAGGTGCCATCTTAATATTCGAATGATAACTGTTGTTGTATCCTTCAAAAAGCATAACACAGGATTGAAGCATATCCTCAAGCAACTGAATAGTCCACTCGTACTGACTATCCGTCTTCGGATGAAAAGCTATATTCAAATCCACTCGAGTACCCAACTCCTCCTAGAATGCTCTCCAAAAATAACAAAGTAAATACAGTGGCATAATCTAATATGATAGAAATGGGCACCCCATGCAATTAAAATATATCCCAAACATAAATATGGGCCAATCTCTCAGCATTGAAGGTCATCTGAATAAGAATGAATTGTACCAACTTGGTTAAACGATCCACAATAACCCAAATACTATCAAGACCATAGGAAGTACGAGGTCAACCACTAATGAAGTTCATAGTGCCCCATTCCCATTTCCATTAGGGAATGGGCATGCTCTGAGTTAATCCTCCTGGACGCTGATGCTCAGCCTTAACCTGCTGATAACATAGGCAACAAGCCACAAAGTCTTCTATATCTCTCTTCATACCATCCCACTAATAATGCTACATCAAATATCTATACATCTTAGCTGTACCAGGAAGAATAGAATATCTATAGTAGTGAGCCTCGTGAAGAATCAACAAAATCAAGTCATCAAGCCGGGGAATACAAACAAGACCCTGAAATCTCAAAATGCCCTCGGAGTCAACGGTGTGCCTCCCAAAATCACCACTCATCACCTGATCACAGAGGAAACGTAGCTTGCTATCCTCATACTGACGATTAGAATCTGCTTGAATAGGGAGGATCTTGCCTCTACACAAGCCAAAATACTCACAGAATCCAAAGTATCAAGGCGTACAATCAAATTATCTAAGGAATGAATGTCCCGTGCCATAAGCCTTTGAGAAACTAATATGCATGCCAAGATACCCATACTCATGGCCTTGCGACTCAAAGCATTAGCTACCATGTTTGCCTTACCCAAATAATAAAAGATAGAAATATCATAGTTCTTTAGAACTCCATCCATCTACATTGGCAATAATTAAGCTCTTTCTAGGTCATAAGATGTTGAAGGTTATGGTGATCAGTGAAAATCCCACAATGAAATCCATACAAATAATGTCTCCAAATCTTGAGGATAAAAACTACTACCGCCAACTCCATATCATGAGTGGGGTAGTTTCGCTCATGTACTTTAAGCTATCTAGAAGCATAATCAATGACTCGACCTTACTGTATCAAAACACAACCCAGAACCATACCTAAAGCATCACAAGACATTGTTAATCCCTCACCCTCAACAGGAAGAGCTAATACTTGAGCTAAAGTAAGATGATCCTTTAGCTTTACAAAGATTAGCTCACACTCGTCGGACCGTTGGAAAGGAACTTCCTTTCGAGTCAACCTAGTAATAGAGGCTGAAATAGTAGCAAAGCTCTCAACAAAGTGCCTGTAATAACCGGCCAAGCCAATGAAACTATGAACCTCAGTGAGAGACATAGGCCTAGACTAATCATAAATTGTGAAAATCTTAGTCGGGTCCATCATAATACCAACTTTAGATACCACATGACCAAGGAATAACACTGGCTCAATCCAAAACTCAAACATAGAGAACTTGGACTAAAACACATTATCTCGCAAGGTTTAGAGCACGATCCTCAAATGCTATGCTTGTTTCTCACTACTCTTTTAATACACAAGAATGTCATTAATGAACACAATTATGAAGGTATCGAGATATACCCTGAATACACAGTTCATCCAATCTATGGATGCGGCTGGGGCGTTAGTCTTTCAAAAAGACATCACCAAAAACTCATGATGACCATAACAAGTTCTGAAAGCTATCTTTGGGATATACTCAGCCTGAATCCTTGGCTAATGATAATCGGACCTCAAATCAATCTTAGAAAACCCAGCTGCACCTTAAATCTAGTCGAACGAATCATCGATGTGAGGCATAGGATAATGACTCTTTATCATCACCTTATTAAGATATCGATAATCGATACACTTACCATACTCAGTCTAATAAAACCCTTACAAAGAAGATACTAAGGATGAGAATTTGCTTCTTAATCTCAGCAAAAGCTCTTTGGTAAGGTTCCATAGAAAAAGGTTGGGTGTTAGACTTAAGGTCAATAGCAAACTCAATCTCATAGTTAGGGGAATACCAGGCAGGTCGGTAGGGAACACATTAGGAAACTCACAAACAATAGGAATAGAGTTAAGCGACGGACTCTCTACACAAGTATCATATATATAAGTGAGATAAGGCCTGTAGCTTCTCGATATAAATTTCCTAGCATAAACATAATAAATAATCCCTATCAATTCATGGCTAACCACTCCCTGCCACAAGACTGGAGGTACATCAGGCATAGATAAGGTAGTGGTCTTTGAAAAACAATCCATGACTGGATGATAGTGGGATAACCAGTCCACCTAGAATCACAGCGAAATCTAGCATATCCAAAATAATAAGATTAGTATAAGTATCAACATCACTAACTTCCATGATACATGAATGAATACTCGATCCATTACTAAAGATCACCCACAAGAGTAGATATGCATAATGACATATATTATAAGTCACTAGTCAAGTCCAATTGTGGTGCATAATAATATATAAGAATAAGTGGATCTAGGATCAAATAAAGAAAGATTTGACTCGCGACACACCAAAATTATACCTAGAACTACCACATCCAAGTCTCAACCTCGGGTCTAGTAGGTACTGCATATAACTAACCATGCCCGCCACCTGGCTGGGCACCTGACCAACCTCTTATCCTGCCTGCCTGAGTACCACCTTGAGAAAACTGATAACCACCCCTATGACCTTGTGAACCATCTCTACTTGAGGGATAAACTGCCCTAATAAGGGTATCACCCTAGGCTAAAATAAATATCGCCCCACGATTAGGGCAATCTCACAAAAAATAACCAGGAAGCCCATAAGTGAAACAAGAGTCCCGAGCAAAACCAGAACTCATAGATCTAACCAAACTGGAGTAACTACCACATCTAGCATGGTATGTAGATGAATTTCTCAGAGATTGGTCATCGCCTTTACCAAGGTGACCACTAGTACCAAACTAATCTCCATAAGTGGTCTAGACAACTGCCTAAACTGGTTGACTAGCATGACTCTGACGCTAAAAAAATAGATGCAAAGGGTACCCAACATGAGAAAAACCACCCGTGAATCAGGAATTACTATGTTTCCCAACAAATTTGCCTTGGTACTTAGGCATCTTATCACAACCTTCATAGTGCATGTCCTCTATCACTCTAGCATGGTCACAAACCATAGTGAAAGTCCTACCCAAAACAACGACACTTTGAGTAGCCATTTGGATAGGGAGCCTTAATCCTCTCACAAAGCAACTAACTATATCATATCCAATATTAAAAACAAAAGTTGTATGCCTAGAAAACTTATGGAAATGGGCCTTATACTTGGCGACTATTATACAACCCTGCTCTAATCTAGTGAACTGATCCCGTAGTAGATCTCTACGGCTGCACAACATATTCTTCTCCAAGAACATCTCAGAGAATTAAGTCCTTGACAAGGAAGAAGATCCAACTGGCCTAGAACTCACAAAACCTCTCCATCACTGTCGAGCAGACAAATACAACTAAAATATGGTGTAATCCACACAACGAGTCTCAACAAGGACTAATCCATAAAGCCTATCCTCGTAAGTAATTAGAAACTCAAATTCATCCTCTGCAGTAGTACCAAAAAACTTAGGTAGAGCAAACCTTAAAAATCTACCCAGCATCTTCGGCTCCTCAGCAGACATAACAAATTGGGTCATAGCTGGTTGAGTGGCTATTGGTTGAACAACTGTCGGCATAACCCTAACACCAGGAGCTAAGTGACAGGCTAGACTCTTACTCTAATACTCTATGCACCATCAACAATACCCAACAACTAAACTAAAGCATCTCTAAATAATGAAGAGGAAATATAACTTGGTGAAGACTGGGCTAATCCTTGGCCTACCGCTGGATGTGGCAGCAGAATCTCTAGCTTAGGTGTAGGAATGTTGTTTTTGGGTGGTATCCCATCTTGGTCCCTAACTGAGGATGCATCACGAGGCTTTCCTCAAATAGGAGTAGGCTCTCTGGGCTTAGTCTTTGGACTCTCCTTATGCATAGCTGTAGCACGTGTCCTGGGCATCTGCAAAGAAGTAAAGTCAACAAAATACCCTACAAACCAACTTAGAATTTTATAACAATACGAGTGAAAGAAGTAAAGGACTTCTAAGAATGTCCCATAGCATCTCAAAAATAGAAAACAGATGTCAACTTTCTGATCTAAAGGGCTCTATTGGAAACTTTCTCTTGTACTAACAATACCCGTGAAAATCAAGCTTTGATACCAATTTGTCATGACCTGATTCACGAGTCATGATGGGAAATTCTAAAACCCACCAGTAGCTAAGCCAATATTGTAACTCAAAGCTAAGACAATGGGTTACTTTGGTAGAATTGCCCAACGTGGGCCAAAATACACGAACATAATGTAATCAATAGTATTTTACTAAATAAGACAATCAAATACAAATACCAATCTCACGACCTGGTAATATCAGTACAAGAGAATCTAAGTTTGTCAATAGAAAATACAACTCATAAGTCTTAAGTAGTCAATCCATTCATGTCAAATACAAAAGACTGAATAAAAATAGATTGAAATGGGTGACTCAAAACTCCAAGAGCTCATGCTATCTTTAGAAGATCAACGCTGCATGAACTCAACTCAGTGATGACAACTAGTACTTGGGTCTACACCAAAAAGGTACAAAAGTCTAGTATGAGTACTAAAATAATGGGTACTTAATAGGTACCATCAGTTAACTAAGCTAAATTATGATACAAAGCATGGTAATATCTCTAAGTTAAGGTACAGAATCAAACTTGAATCATCTTCATCATCACTGTATAAATTAAATGATCAACTTGAATAATAATATGACATCTCATATCAATACACACCAATATCATCACATATAACGGGTAATCAATCCAAAAGTATAAAGCAAAACTAATACAATTACAACGGCATAAATATCAAACCAATGCACATATATCAATTTGAGAATAAAGTAAAATAACTCACCATGGTGTCCCATACCACTGGGGAGTATGCCTAAAAGAACATAAAGTAAAGAACCCATCACAACATCTCATACAACCAGAGAGTGCATCAAAGATCAAATCACCAAGTATATAAATATATAACCAACTTCTCATTATCCATGGTTTCCCCCATTTCACACCAACGGTCATTTGCCAATATTCATAATCATCATCAATTACCACAATTAAATAATATTTACCAAAGTACTCATATTAATAATTATATCACTATTTAGGAATCTATCTCATTGATATACTCAATTTACACACTACTTGTTAACTAATCAATGCTCATTGTTAACTATTAATTTACTATTCATCAAAGGACCGCTAGTTATTAGTCTAACCTCTTCTTCATGTAATCTCTATTCATGAGATTATAAGTAACCATTATTCACTAAATAACCAACGTTCACCATCTAGTCAAGATTCATTACTAGACCATAGGCGCGTCTAAAAAATAATCATTTCTAATCATCAAAATAACACTAATCACCATCTAGAAAGGGCAACTAATTTCTATTATACTCTTATTTATCTAACCATTATCCTCTTTTAGTATCTAGCATCATTATTATACAAATCCTTAATTAACGGCTAAACGATATTCTAACTTAGTCATTAATATAATTAATCATCATCCATGCTAATCTATCATCGTCATTAGCCATGTAACAACCACAATTGTTAGTTACTACATTTCAACCAAAAAGATTTACTAACTAGAATTCTAGATGTAAAGTCATCAAGTAAGATAGTCACTTAGTAGTCAACTAGTCACCAAATAAATCACTTAAATAAGCAATATCTCATAATTAATTTAATTATCCAATAATATCTAATCTCAGTAGGTGAGTCCTTAATTGCCACAATATATCCCATTACCAATTTGTCACAATTTGTTATTTGGCATATACTACTTCTGCTCATCATCCAACTCATACAAGAACTAGAATACTTAACAAGTGATTAGCATCAAAGAATTACAACTGACATCCTAAGAATAACATCATACCTTCAAAGCATATACAAATTTAATTATATAAAAGAATCATCACACATAAACATACATATACATGCTTACCATACATAATACTCTTATGTCCTTCGAGCTTACCGGGCATCATCATTTAGGCATCTTCATAACATCAATTTATCCTCCAAACTTACTAGGCATCATCATAATATCAATATATCCTCCGATCTTACCGAGAATCATCACAACATCTATATATCCTCCAGATTTATCGGGATCATCACAACATCAATATATCGTCTTGACTTACCGGGCATTATCACAATATCAATATATCCTCCAAACTTACCAAGCATTATCATATCATTGATATATACTCTAGACTTATCAGGCATCATCATAACAATATTATAAATATATATATATATATAAGTCAATTCTATTATAAATAAATACAATCCCTATGAGGGATAGGGTGAAGGAAAAGTAAGGAAAGACTTTCCATCACACTTCAACATTCATTATCAACACAAAATATTACAAGAAGCATGAAGAAGTATATTCATATGGTATGAACACTCAACATTTTATCAGGCTTAACATAATCACTATTATTTATTATACAAGCCATAATTATACCTTCTAGAGCCCCTCTTTATTAGTATGATTCACAATATTAGTTCAAGAGGATTTTTAGCATCACAGTATTTTAGTCACCATACTTGAACATAATATGACTAATAACATAATCCAATGCTCACATAATAATTTAGTTAATGAAGTAAGTGATAGCAGAATCGTGTGTCAAATTTATAAGACAATTCATTGCTATTCAAGTATTACCAATAATCTATCAATCAATTATGCACATCATTTCCAATTCTAACATCATAAATAAAATATTTACCTTGGTTAGCCATCATATTAATAAAGGCATATTCTATGCATTCAATAAGTATCTAGGTCGCTAATGAAGTGACATAGACCAAACTTAAGATGGGTCATATTCCTCTTCCAATAAGCCAAATCTCTTTTCATGTCTAAATTCTACTCAGAACTAAGCTAAGCCATCTAAGTTAGGTCTTAGAGGTTTATCATTCCACACTAGCTCTATGGTAGAATTCTTTCTCAAGTAATACTCATAATTCATCCAAGCTACTGGGTAATTTCCATAATTATGCACAACGATTGTCAAATTATGATTTATTATGAGTGAAAAGGTAACTCCCATCTAACTAGAGAAACTAGAGCATTCTCATTCTATTCTTGAGATAACAAGTCCAACTAACCAAGGTTATAGGCTACAAGTCAAGTTCCACACTTTATGAGTTTAATAGCCTAAGTAATTTAGCTAACCTTAAATACGACCATCTACCATTTCAAATCCTAAAACCCTACCCAATCTTATCAAGATATCAAAGTCTTATTATAATAAATCTCAATCTAACAATAAGTAATCTTAACCTACCTCAAACCTAAATATAGCTCATGAACCAATAATTTTTGCTTTCCCTTTCCTTAAAGCTTCTTCACTAAGCCAAGCTAGCAAAAACACAATCTATCCATTATTACGAGAATATCAATACCCATGTTGCATCAATATGCTTTAGGTACAACATGATACTAAAACCCCTCAAGTGGGTTCCACTTACAAAAAATGAGTGTTGAAACCAACCTAATGTTCAAATACCAGTAGGGAGTTGTATCTCTCAAGAAATTAGTGTAAATTAATCATATTTAGGCTAAAAATAAGCCTCAATCCATTAGGCGTTTTGGGTCCAATAATCAAGAAATCACACTAAAATAAAGCATTCATACCTTAGATACGAATCATGAATTTGCAAGTCATTCAAGCCTCTAATCAACACCCAAGACTCAATTTGGGGACTACACACTCTTCTAGGGTTTATGAGACTCAAGACAATGGAGAATTGGCCAATTCTTGGCCAAAAGAGCATTTAAAAAACCCTTACCACGACCTCAGATTGTGCAATCACAAACACATGCAAATCACGATTGTAGCATAGTGATTGCTACGACACCTCCGTAATCATAGTACTTTTACTGCACTAGGTGATGGCTGTAACTTAGAATTTATTCCAAGTTTTGGACAATGCCTTAGGGTGCATTCAGAGTCCAATATAAGCAAAAAAATATGTAAGCAAATAGATTTTGACATTTCATACACATTAGTGATGTCAAATTTTCCATTTGAGGTTGTTTCGACCAAATATAGGCCCTACACCCAAATTTTCAATTATCAACTCTCGACTAATAGGTCAAAATGAGTTTGGGTGTAGCAAAAGCTGAAACAAAGGTCTAACCAACCTAAAATTAATATTTTGGAGCTACTGGTATAGTCAGAATTTGATATGGTATTATTTTACCAAAGTTTTTTCTTGGTGGACAAAGTTTTTTCTTGGTGGACTTTTGAACTAGCGAAGACTTCTAAATAGGGAAATGGTTCTACATAACAAATAAATTTCCCAGTAATCAAACTATTAGTTCTAGAAAGTCATAAATGACTTGGGTAGCTATGGAAAAGCTCTAACAATGAAAATAAGCAGAATTATGAGAAATGACCTATTCACTTTTAGATTTGGAGAGATTTCCAGGAGGAGTTAGATACTTAGGTAGATTTTAGTGCAATTGTCCACCCCAGACTGATGGGTAGTTGGATAAGGCTATTTGGTTCTCGAGGATATGCTCTGAGCTTATGATATGGATTTTGGAGATTAATCAAAGAAACACTTAGCTCTAGCAGAGTTTTCATATAATAATAACTATCATTTGAGTATTAAAATAGTGCCTTTTAAGGATTTATATGAAAGGTAATTTTGTTATCCCTTTTGATTATTTAAGACTTTTATGATTAGATCATGTGGTAGGGATTTGCTTTATGAGTCATTGGATAGAGTCAAGGTAATATCAAAAAGGTCGGGGATAGCTCAGAGTAGGCAGAAGGCTTAAGTAGATTGTATACATATGCCTTGATATTTAGAGATTGTAATCAGGTATTCCTCCGTGTACTGTCCATGACTAGTGTGATGAGGTTTGGGAGAAAAGGCAAGCTCAACCTTAGATGTTTTAGACCTTTTAAGATTCTTTATGCAGTTGCTAATATGTCTTATGAGTTAGACATAACCCAAAAAAATTTTATTCTCGATTTGGTTTTCCATGTTTTGTGTTGTGGCAATATATTCCTGATGAGACACCTAAATTTTAACACTTGTAAATTTCCTATATTTTGAACTCTCTAGCCATATATGACTTGAGCTTACTAGTCTTCTAATATGGGTACAACTTAGGATCCCAATTTGTATATTACACAGTGTGTTCTAGTTCTTTTATTGTCCAAGGTATCACTCGACTCCATACTAGTCATATCGATATGATAAGATAGAGTAGGGAAAATTGTACATTGCATAGTGTCAAGTCCTTAACTTACTGCCTAGGGTACGAGTTTGGTGTACTTCTCGTATAATTGATATAGTTTATAACTTTTAAGTTAAGGGTAGTTTAGATATTTCCCACCCTAAACCCTTAAGAACCCACATCCTATAACACTAATTGGCCTCTCAATACTTACTATGAAAGATCAAAACACTCTAAAAAAGCTCTCTAAAGGCTCTTAAGAAGATTGGGCTAGGGTTTCTTCAAGGTCTTCATCTAGAGTCTTAAAGACCAAAATCTCTTCATGAATCTTCTTGAATAAGGCATGTGAATTTTTCCTCATTGTTAGTTCATGAAATTCATCTTTCTTAAATCTTTGTTTAAGAATCATAAATAGTGGTTTTGAAAACCAATGTTGAGTTTTTTATTGCATATTGTTGAGTATTACTTACTCTTGGTTTTAATTGTGTTTATACATGTTTAAAATGATGGTTTTTCATATGTGGGTGCTTGGTAATTATGGTTTAACAATTGGGTCATGGTTTACCCTAAACTTGATGGTTTTTACTTTGGTTTCGGTATTTCTAATGGTCTGCCCTCAATGTGTTCATGAAATGTCTAAGAGAAAAAACTAGTCAAATATTGAATTGTGTTTTGAACTAAGGATTGGCCTAACTATTGTCAATCATTGGTAATTAGTTTTGTGAAGGCTTTGTTGGCTACACATTAATTTGAATTGTAACCTTGGTTATTTCAATTAGGTAAACGAGTTTGAGTCCCTATGTATTGAATTGAATAAATATCTGTATTAGACAATGAGTTTGAGTCCAAAAAGAGCAATTGATTAATAATGGTAACAACATGTGGTACCTTGAATGAATATATGAATGGGAGGTTCGAGTCCCCCTTAATACATGCATTGGTGCTTAAGTTAACTTGATTATGCTGGGAGCTTTGAGTACCCTATATAGGCATATAAAATTATGGATATTCTCTAGTTCATGTAGCTACACGCGCTGGGCCCTTCCATCTAGGGGAGAGTTTGGCCCATAAAACCCATGGGTGCCTTGGTATATGCCGGTTATTCTACACAACCCAGGTTAATGTTTTCAAAGTTCATGCTAATCTTATTCCCTATCCCAATATGGTATATATGTATATGTATATATTACACTAGTTTGTGTATTAGTTGATTGGGCTTTGAACTATTGATATTATGCAATCCTTATGGTTGAGTTACATGTTAGCACTTCAACCGGTAACCATCTTTGGTCACTATATCCCCATGCGATGCAGAGACTAGTCATACTATCACACCTCCTGCTCAATGAGTTGGATTCTAGGATAACTTGTATTGACTTAAAGTGGTGAGCTTCATAATTTGTAAGGCTCTATTTCTTTCTTTGAGTTTTCTTATGTCTTTATTGGTTTAGACTTGGATATTAGTTTTGACTATGGTTGGGGGCATGTCCCAACCAGATGTTCTTAGTTTGTTTAGAGGCTTTGTATGGACAAACTGTGGATTTGGGTAATTTATGGAATGGATATGGATTTGGTTATTATTTTGAGGTTAGTTAATTTGGATTAGATGGTTGACTTGGTTGGGTTGGTCTTTGTTATGGGCCTATTCCAAAGTCATTACATTGTAAATGATCTCTATTTTGTTATATGTTCAAAATTCATCCGACTCAGGGTATATGTTAGTTGGTTGGATTGGGTATAGGGGTGGTCTCTGATCTTTGTTGGACTTGAGATTCTCATTATTACAAGGCCCTAGCTCTAGTCATGTCAAGTTAGTATCAGAGCCTTATGGTCATGGTCAATTGGGAGTCCACAAAGTTATTTCGAGTAGAGTCTCTTTTAAGGGTATGTAGTGCACCACACTCATAAGGGAGATGCTACAAGGCATTTAGGAATATTTGTATTTCTTGTGATCTATTTTTAATATGTGGAGTCTTAAGTCCTAAAATCCTCTTTAATTCATGTTTGTTCTCTTTTCAGATTATGCCTCAACAATCTAAAGTTTACAAAAACTCCTCAATCCCAACTAGGGACAATGTTGATGCGACACACTCTACTTACAAAGTCCAGACCCAATTTAGGGGTCTAGTTTCTGATTGTCCTGGAGTTCCACCGATTCTCTCTAGTCTATCTCAAAATCCTCAGGCTGAAGTGACAAATACTGAGTTTTGTCAATTTATTCATATCCTTCCATAGTTGTTAGATACTTAGTCTGAGTATGGTATTTATGTTACTCTATCTTCTGAGGCTATAAGTTTTGGCCAGTTCATGAGGTTAAATCCTTCGGCCTTTACTAGTGTTAGGGTTTAAGAGGATCCTCAAGGGTTTTTTGATGAGATGGAAAATATCTTCTATGTTATACATGCCACTAATATGGAGGGCATGGATTTTGCCGTATACCAGCTGAAGAATGTGGCATACTAATGGTACGAGGAATAGGATCAGACAAGGGGTAAAAGTACTAAGTCATCTCGATGGGAAGATTTCTCTAGTACATTTCCAGACTTTTTTTTTCCTCAGGAGTTGAGGGAGGTGAAAGGAGAAGAGTTTGTGAATTTAAGGCAAGGTAGGATGTCTATCTGCCTTGAAATTTCACCAGTTATTACAGTATGCTCCAGAGGTGGTTTTTAGTATAAGGTCTTGGATGATAAAGTTCACTTTAGGATTATCTCATGAGTTGATCCTTGAAAGTAAGGCTGCCTTTTTGAATAAGGACATAGATATCTCTAGGCTAGTTATGTATATGTAGTAGGTAGAGGAACAGAAGAAGAAGCAGGCTGAGTTTAGTGAGAGGTAAGGAAAGAAATTTAGGCCTTCTATGAAAAGTAGTAGAGATGGTGGTAAGTGGCAAACGAAGAAATGGGGGAGTGCTGGTTCTTTCAATACGGCTAGTGATCCTTACTCAAAGTTGTTACGTGATCTTTATCTTAGCATGATGATGGGTTCTGGGTATAGGGTGCCCAATCTTAGGTTATTAAGGCTCATTCGACTCTATTCCACCCTCTTTGTAGATTTTATAGGCAGTCACACCGTAGTTTCTATGAGAAAGGTAAGTGCAGATGTTTTAATTATGGTTAGATTTTTCATATGATGTGTGACTGTCATTCTAGGGTGGCTTCTGGGGAAAACAAAGTTCCTATTGGTTCTTCATCTATTCCTGCACCAAAGGGTGCTATTTTTGTATCTATTTTTGCTTCTGGTACCGACGCTGTCCAAAATCACTTATATACTCTTCCATCTCATTAAGATTTTGAGGTATCTCCCAATGTCGTTACCGATATCTTGAAACTCTTCTCCCATGATGTGGAATTTTTACTTGATCTAGGGTCCATTCTTTTTTATGTGACCCCATTTGTGGTTGTGCATTTTGGTTTTAGACTTGAGTTTATTTTTGATCCTTTTCTATATCTACCCTGATTGGTGACTCTGTGATTGTTAAAATTTTATAGGGGGTGTGCGGTATCTGTTAGTGGTAGGAAACTCTTGTGGATTAGATAAAGTTAGATATGGTTGACTTTGATATCATTTTGGGGATGTATTAGTTGCATTCATGCTATGCTTCTTTAGATTGTCGGACCCATAAGGCAGTGTTTAATTTCCCTAATTAGCCAGTCATTATATAGCGAGGGGGTTATCTAGTGACTAAGAGAAGGTTCATCTCATATCTTGAAGCCCAAAAGTTGATTTCCAAAGGGTGTTTGTATCATTTGTCTGAGTTAAAGATTCTAACTCGGTAGGTCCTTCTTTAGAATTAGTTTATGTGGTTAATGAGTTTCCTAAGGTTTTCTTTGATGATTTTCCTAGTGTATCTCTCGATAGGGAAATTGATTTTGGGATTGATCTTGTCTCGGACACTCGTCCTATCTCTATCCCTCCTTATAGAATGGCTCCAGCTAAGTTGACGAAGCTTACGAAGCAATTGAATGATCAATTAGATAAAGGCTCTATCTATCCTAGTGTGTATCCTTAGGGCGCTTTTGTGTTGTTCGTGCGTAAGAAGAATGGTTACCTTTGGATGTGTATTGATTACCTTAGCTGAATAAAGTGGCTGTAAAGAATAAGTATCCTCTTTCTAGGATTGATGAATTATTTGATCATCTTCAAGGTGTGAAGTGTTTCTCTAAGATTGATCTTAGGTCGGGTTATCATCAACTTAAGATTAGGGAAATGGATATCCCTAAGACTTCTTTTAGGACCCAGTATAGTCATTATGTGTTCCTAGTTATGTCTTTTGTGTTGAACAATGCTTTGACAACATGCATGGATTTGATGAATAGGGTCTTTGGACTTGTTCGGCATTGTCTTCATTAATGATATTTTGGTGTACTCTAAGAGTGAGGCAGATCATGTCGATTACCTTTATGCTATGTTGCAGACATTGAAAGATGAACATCTATATGCCAAGTTCTCAAAGTGTGAGTTTTGGTTGAAGGCTGTGACTTTTCTTAGTTATGTTATCTTTAGTGAAGGGATCATAGTACATCTACAAAAGGTTTCAATGGTTAAGAAGTAGCCTATACCCGCGAATCTAACCGATATTTAGAGCTTCTTACATTTAGATGGTTACAATAGGAAATTTGTGAAAAGTTTTTCAACTATAGCTTCCCCATTGACTAGATTGACCTAGACGAAGGTAAAGTTTTTATGGTTCGATACTTGTGAGGGAGGTTTTGAGAAGTTGAAGGATAAGTTGACTTTAGCTATGGTTTTAACCTTGTCCTAGGGTAATGATGGCTTTGTAGTGATTGTGATACTTCTCGTATTGGTATTGGTTGTGTGTTGATGTAACATACTAGGGTGGTGACCTATGCTTCTAGGCAATTAAAAGTTCAAGAAAAGAACTACCCTACTCATAATTTGGAGTTGTTGGCGGTGGTATTTGCATTAAAGTCATCACTATCTCTATGGGGTTCATGTTGACATCTTTAATGATCATAAGAGCCTATAGTATGTGTTTACTAAGAAAGAGTTAAATCTTAGGAAAATAAGGTGGCTTGAGTTGCTGAAAGACTATGATATGAGTCTCCATTACCATTTAGGTAAAGTTAAAGTAGTCGCTAAGGCTCTTAGAAGGTTATCCATTGGGAGTCTAGCTCATATGGATGAGGATAAGCAAGAGTTGGTGAAGGACATTCACTATTTGGCTAAGCTTATATTCCATATCATGGATTTTGAAGATGGTGGTATGTTTGTGCATTAGGTATCATGGTTGTCTCTTATCAATGATATAAAGGAAAAACAAATGATGGATTCTGACTTGATAAAGATTAAGAGGAATATGGGTCAGCAAAAGGTTGTAGACTTTGCGATAGGTAATGAAGATGCATAATTATCTTAAGGGGTTCTATTGGTGGAATAATATGAATCAAGATCTTGCTAACTATATGGCTAAGTGCATAGTGTGTCAACAAGTAAAAGTTGAGCACATGAGACCCAGAGGTTTGTACCAAGAGATTGAGTTACCCGAATGGAAGTAGGAAGTAATTAATATAGATTTTGTTACTGGTCTTCATCAGTCTTAAAATTAGTGTGATTTGATTTGGGTCATCATGGATGGGATGACCAAGTCCACTCATTTTTTTCCCATGAGGGCTAACTATTCTGTTGAAGATTATGCCAAATCATATCTTGTAGAGATCGTGAAGTTGTATTGTGCACTAATTTTGTCATTTCAGATCGTGGTGCTCCATTCTCATCTTATTTTTTGTGATTGTTTCTGATAATAGAAGATATGTTTCGTGCTTGTATGACTGACTATGGTGGTAGTTTAGTTGACCATTTTCCCCTTCTCTTGTTTGCTTATAATAATAGTTATCACTTTATCATTGGTATGGTTTCTTTTGAGGCATTGTATGGTAGGAGATGTTGTTCTCCTATTGGGTGGTATGAGGTTGGTGAGAGAAAGTTGTTTAGCCCTGATTTGGTTAACCAAGCCTTGGAAAAGGTGAACGTAATATGTGATAGGTTAAAAGCCACTCAAAGTCGCCAAAAGTCCTATGCAAATGTGAAACTAGGGAGTTGGAGTTTAAGGTTGCTGATTGGCTATTCTTGAAGGTGTCTCCCATGAAGGTAGTGATACGATTTGGTAAGAAGGGGAAGCTCAGTCCCTAGTATATTGGCCAATATTTGGTTTTGAAGAGGGTTGGCAGCATTGCTTATGATTTGAAGTAGCCATCTAGTTTGAGATCCATTTATCTGATTTTCCATGTCTCTATGTTGAGGAAGTATGTAGGTGATCCTTTATCAATTGTTCCTTTGGAATGTTTAGGTATTTCGAATTCATTATCTTATGAGGTAGTCCTGGTTGAGATCTTGAATTTTCAAGTTTGTCGATTACGGATGAAGTATATGGCTTTGGTAAAGGTTGTTTGGAGGAACCATAAGGTTGAAGAAGCTACTTGGGAACCAAAAAAAGGCATCAAGTCCAAGTATCTACATTTTTTATCCATTCAGGATATTCGTTCTTAAGGTATGTGTTGATCTTATCATCTTTGTTTTCTAACTTTGTTAAAGGGAAGTCTGATGGGTACTAATGTGTTAACTCATTCTTATGCTTGCCTTTACCCATTATTCAAGGATGAATAATCCTAGTAGGGGAGAATTGAGACACTGTGAGTTTCTTCCTTGGAAATTTCCTAGATTTTAAACTCTCTTCCATCATCCAACTTGAGCATACTAGTTGTATGTTATGGGTACGACTTGGGAGCCCAAGTTGTATGTTACACAGTGTGTTCTAGGTTATTTACTATTCAATGTATGACTAGACTCCATACGAATCATATGGAGATGATATTAGATAGTAGGGAAAATCATATGTTGCACAGTGTGAAGCCCTTGACGTACTTCCTGCAATATGCCTTAGGGGTTTACTCGTATGATTGGATACGGGTGAGGTGTCCAAACTGTACCAACTTGCATTCATTTTAAAGCTTTTAAGTTGAGGGTACTTTATACATTTCCCACCCCAAACCTTTAAGAACCCACGTCCTATAACACTAATTGGTATCTCATTACTAATTTTAGAAGATCAAAACAGTCTCAAAAAGTCTCTCTAAAGGCTCTTGAGAAGATTGGGCTAGGGTTTCTTCAAAGTGTTCATCTAGAGGCTTAAAGACTAAAATCTCTTCATGAATCTTCATGAATAAAGCATGTGACTTTTCCCTCATTGTTAGTTCATGAAAATCATGTGTTTAAAGCTTTGTTTATGAATCATAAATGGTGGTTTTGAAAACTAATGTTGAGGGTTTTGTTGCATCTTTTTAAGTATTGTTTACTCTTGGTTTTAATTGTGTTTATACATATTTTAAATGATGGTTTGGCATATGTGGGTGCTTTCTATTTGTGGTTTAACAATTGGGTCATGGTTAACCCTAAACTTTATATTTTTTACTTTGGTTTTGGTCTTGGTAATGATATGCCCTCAATGTGTTTGTGAAAATGTCTAAGAGAACAAACTAGTCACATGTTGAATTGTGTTTTGAACTAAAGCATTAGCCAAAAGATTGTGAATCATTAGTACTTGGTTTTGTGAAGGCCTTGTTAGCTACAAAATGATTTGAATTGTAACCTTAGTGGGTTAAATTGGCTAAATGGGTTTGAGTCCCAATGTATTAAAGTGAATATATGTCTTTGTTAGATAATAGGTTTATATCCCAATTGAATAATTGATTAATAAAGGTAACGACATTGGGTACGCTTGCAAGTGGTGTTGGTATGATGATTGCAATAGGATGCCTTTGTAAGTAATTGGTTTAATGTTTGTGTATGTGTAATGGATGTTTTAATTGGTCTTTAAAACGGGATGTGTAGCCGAAGGTGGAAGTTTAAATGACTAATACTAGAAACCATGCTAGTCGGTGTGGTATCTTTATGATCGCACGGTTTGAGTCCCCCAAATTTATGTATAAATGGGAGGTTCGTACCCCCTTAATATATGCATTGGTGATTAAGTCACCTTGATGATGCAGGGTGGTTCGAGTCCCCCATATAGGCATATACGGTTTTAAATATTCTTTGGTTTATGCAGCTACATGCACTGGGCCCTTCCAGCTTGGGGAGAGTTGGGCTCATAAAGCCCGTAGGTACCTTGGTACATATCGGTTATGCTACACAACCTAGTTTAATGATTTCAAAGTTCAATCTAATCTAGTTTCCTATCACGGCATGGTATATATGTATATGTTTGTATTTCATTGGTTATGTGCATTGGTTGATTGGTTTTTGAATTATTGGAATTATGTTATCCTTATTCTTGAGTTACATGCTAGCGCTCCAACTGCTATCTGTATTTGGATGTTGTATCCCCACGCGATGCAGAGACTGTTCATACTATCACACCTCTTACTCAGTGACTTGGATTCTAGGACAACTTGTGTTGACTTGAAGTGGTGAGCTTCCATACTTCAGAAGACTCTAATTCTTGATTTGAGTTTTCTTATGTATTTATTGGTTTAGACTTGGATATTGGTTTTTCCTATGGTCGGGGGCATGTCACGACTAGATATTCTTGATTTATTTAGAGGTTTTATATGGACAAACTGTGGATTTAGGTATGTTACAAAATGGATATGGATTTGGTTATTGCTTTGAGGTTTGTTGGTTTGGTTTGGATGGTTCACTTGGTTGGGTTGGTCTTCGTTATCGGCCTATCTCAAAGTCATTACATTATAAATGATCTCTATGTTGTTTTATGTTCGAAATTCATCCCACTCAGGGTATATGTTGGTTGGTTTGATATGGTATGAAGGTAGTCTCCGGTCCTTGCTGGACTTGAGATGCCCATTACAATAAGGCCCTAGTTTAGGTCGTGTCACCTGACCCTTCTTATGTGCTTAGATAGGACTGATGATAGTTGGATGAGCATTTGACCTTTATGGAGGAGCCAGTGCACATATTGGCCGGTGATGTAAGGTGGTTGTGCACTAGAGAGATTCCAATAGCTAAGGTTCAGTGGAGGCACCGCCTAGTAGAGAAGGCTACTTGTGAGATCAAGAGTGATATGCAAACCCAGTATCCTCACATGTTCGAGGCTTAAAGTACATCCTAGTCCTTCACTTTAACAGATGAAAGTTCTTTTAGCAGAGGATATTTTAATGACCCTCTAGGTCATTTTTTATATTCCTAATCATTTTTGCCATTTATAGATTTCCTATAGTTTCCCTAAGTCATTTATGAATTACTGGAACTGACAGTTCGGTTACCAGGAAATTCATTTAGTTCTTAAGGCTGATTCCCCATTTTGAAGTCCTCACTGGTTCAAATTGGCTACCAGGCAAAATCTTTAGCCAAGTGACCTCATATGTAGTTTTGAATGTTCCAACAACTTTGAAATATCAATTTTATTTTAGGTGGACCCTTGGTTTGGGTCCCGAGGCTCCTAGACTCATTTTGGGCTATTGGCCGAAAGTTAAGAAAAATGGTAAGTGGATGTGGGACTCACTTTTCATCGAAATGACCTCAGATGGAAATTTCAACCATGTAATTGAGTCCAAAAGCCGAATTTGATAGGGTATCATAGTTTGTTTACGTATAAGGTATGCCTAATGAATCCCTTGAGTTTGGTGGAGGCATAAAAATATTTCAAGTCTCCAGCTGGTGAAAGAAAATCTATGTGACCGCTATAGTGTCCTTTGGTGCTTTAGCAGAGTGCACTTTAGCGGCCCTTTGGGCGCTTTGGTGGCCCTGATCAGTCGGTAAGTGTAACTTTAGTGGCTGGTTAGCTGCTAAAGAACTAGTTGCTTTAGCACCAACCAACTGCCTTAGCAGCCTGCCATGTCAGGGAGGTACCAGTTTAGAGGTCAGCTGAGCGCTTTAGCACCTACCACTAAAGTGGCCTAGTGTCCACTTAAGAATCAAACCACCTAGCTTGGAAGGGTATAAATACCTCTCACTTGACCTGTTTTCACTATTTTTTATCCATTCTCTATAATTGTGAACCATAAAAAGTGGGAAAACTTAGGGAAACCAATTTTGGATGATTGTTGAACTTTGGTACAATTATGTTATGCGTTTCTTCTATGAATTTGTGGTAAGATTCCATTAATTTCTTGATAGAATCCTTCATATTTTCTAAACTCCCTAGAATATTGGTGGCTTGTTTGTTGCACCATAAGAGATTAGAATTAACCTATTTTTAAGGGTAAATGTTCCCTAGCGTAAAGGGACATGTTAGTTTCGAAAGTGCAATTTCACAAATTGACCCCACATGGGATTTTTACGTAATTTTGGAGCAGAATTACAATAGTGCAATATGGGTATAATTATGATCATTTTGTTGATTAGATTATGATTTTGATGGCGTGGAATCTTTAGGAAGCTTCTTGGAAAGGAAAATTAGTGGGTTATTAGATTCTTCAGGCTATTTTTTGTGTCCAAGTAGTCTAGGTTGGCCCTCTTTATAGATTGAGCTATTTCGTTGTATAATTATGGCAATATGCAAGATATGGTATGTGATTTAGGTTTTCTAGGTACAATTGATAATATTTGGGTTAGTTGGATCTTTTAGGCTATCTTGAAACCATATTTTAGGCATACTTGACTTAGTTGCTCATGATTTACGAAGAATTTCTATACTAGGGCTAATTAGGCCTTATTTAACATCAAAAAATTAATTTAGATACTAAAATGGGTTTTAGGGAATAGAAGTGGGCCCTCCAACCCACCTTAGGCCAAGACTTGTTTTAGTTTTTGTAGACTTAGTTATGAATAATATACCTGACACGACCCGAACCGGGTCCTTGTTGTAATAGGTATCTCAAGTCCAATCAGGACAGGAGACTATCCCTGGTACCCAAGCCAACCAACCAATGCATACCTTAAGTCAGATGAATTTTGAACATATAACAAGATAACACATTTATCAAAGTAATGACTTTGGAATAGGTGACTCTCTAAGCAAACCCAACAAAGTCAATTCATCCAATAACCAACCAACCAAACCAAAAATTATAACCCAATGTATAAATCTAAATATATCATAATCGTTCCATACCCAAGTCATAGTTGTCCAAAAAAAGCCTTTAAAACAAACCGAAGAGTATCAAGTCGGGACATGCCACCGACCATAGCGAAAAAAAAAGTCTATGAAAAGATACAAGTAAGTAAAGTAATCCATGATAAAATAGACGCCTTCTTAAATATGGAATCTCACTACTTCAATCCAACACTGATGGCCCCCAAATTCAATCAATTAGAAGGAGGAGGAGTATGGCTGATTCCTGCATCATGTGGGGCTACAACGCCCAAAGACGGGTTAGCAGGTGAACGCTAGCATTCACTCAAGATAATGATAAAATAATTCTAACTTTAAAAACCAAGTAAATAACCATATGAATACATATCCATGTATATAAAATCCATGCCGATAAAGGAAACCGGGTTTAGCATGCCTTTAAAACCATTAACTTGGGTATGTGTAGCATTACCTTCATAATCCACCCACGAGCAATTTGGGTCTAGTGTTACCCCGTTGATGGAACCCAATGCGTGTAGCCACACGAACTGAAGATACCATAGGATTAGGGGATTTCTGAGTACCCTTCGCTTTCCATGATACATATATACAAGAATTAGGCGATTCTCGTGTACCCCTCAAGTATATGGTCTCCATGACAAATCCTTATGTCGGAAAACATGAGTTTTCAGTGTTCGTCCATCGGACACCCACTTCACAGTTAGCTATCATTACCCGTTGTTATTGCCCAATTAATACCTTTAACATGCAACCAAGCCACCATTTCCATTTATTATTAACTAAGGCTATTAGAAGTGGTATTGTTATACCGACTATAGTTTGCCAGCAATGTCCTTAGTAAACCTTTTAAAGAAGCAAAGGGATTCCTATGTGCCCATAGATTACATTATTATTAAGTTTACTTAGGGGATCCCCTTGTACCTCACAAGTAGTTCATCATTATGTTTGCTTGGGGGATTCTCTAGTACCTCATAAGGCTTTCAATTAAACCAAACCATGACCACTAAGACCTTACCATTTAACTATTTAAAACCATCCAAACCAAGTTAAGTACCATTACCAAGTTATACTATGCAATAGTTTCATTTAAAGTTCAACTATGTAGCATAGGAATTCTCATAGGCCTTTTATAAAACATATTGGGGGCATATAGTTTCCAAATCCAAAACCAAGAACCAATTAACCATTCCTATGCAACCATATGTTCAAATAACCATTATGTTATGAAAACCACAAGTAATAGACATGGGAAAACCATAACCAATAGCCCCAAAGTACAATTCAAAACCCAAATTCTATAACAATTTATGCCATGAAACAATTCATAAAACATGCCTTTAATTAGAACTAACAACAAGGGAGCAGTAACATTCTTTATAAAAGAAGACTCACGGAAGGAAACGTGACTCTTGAGCCTTTTGAAGAACACTTGTAGAAACCCTAGCCTTAATCTTGAAGAAAGTGTTTAGAGAGGGTTTTTAGAGTTTTTTGATTTTCCAATGAGTGTTATGAGAGGTAACAACATATTATATAATGTGGGGACTTAAGGGTTTTGGAGTGGGAAATGTTTGAAATACCCTCATCTTACAAACTAAAAACACACACAGAGGAGGGTATGACTTCCCCATCTAAACCATACCTTAAGGTATGAGTGGTACCCTATCTCATTCCCTAGAACTCAACTTGGTCTCCTATAATGACCATTATAAGAACACCTAGGGATAACTCATACGCTAAGGTATGAGAAGTACCCCTAACCTATATGTTGGACAAATTCAGCTAGGCTAAGAAGAAGGCATCATACTCTTACGCTATCATAAGACAAGTAAGATGTTACCTCGTAGCTTAGGAAGAATGCAACCAAAACTCATGGTCCATCATACAAGAATATGGACACCAAATTATACCTTAGCTTACTAATAGTACCTATGAATCGTACCTTGTCCAAAATGTCCAAAACTTAAGATATTTTGCAAGGGTCAAAGTTTAGGTTGTTTCATTCTCCTCTACTTAGAATCATTAATCCTCGAATGATGGGCAAAGGCAATCACAAGCACGAGTTAACACATTAATACACATTAAACTTCCCTCCAACCAAATTAGAAGAAAAAGACATAAATCAAGATGAGAAGATCATCACATACCCCAAGCAAAATTTGCACCCCAACACCTTCATTTCGATCTTTTACTAAGTTAGAAAAAAAGATGTGATAAAGAACACATACCTTACACATGAGTTTTCAAAATGACGAACCAGCATGGATACTTGGAGACTATGTCCCCTTCCACATCCCAAATGGCCTCCTCGAAATTTTGGTTCCACCATAGAACCTTTACCTAAGCCACACCTTTTTGTTCATAATCGGCGAACTTACCAACCCAAGATCCTTACCTGGACGTCCTTAGGACAAAGAGTCTCAAGATACCATTACCACCCAGAGAAAACAACCAATAAGGGATCACCCATATTTTTCTGCCACACCAACACATGGAATATCGAATGAATGGAATTTATGTTAGCAATTCCGATCCAACTTACAATTTCCCAAAGACACATCACAACAAGAGCTAAATTCTAGCCATACACTACTTTGATGTTCAAGCCTATTTAAAGCAAGAGGGAGTTAACTTAGCCCACGGGCCTCTATTTCTTTTATCCATCCAAAACACTACTCTGCCCCATCACCATAGTCAAATATCATGCCTCTCAAAGATCCTAAGTACCCAACACAATGATTTGTATGTCCATCAATCACAATATTTAAGCCTACCTCTTCTACTCCCACGATATGGCCTACCCTTCTAAGGATTTAGTAACCTCTATCATTTTCACAAAGATATCACCACCTACTCCCCTCTGAACCATTCGTCATGGCAACAACCTTACCTTACTCTTTCCTTCTCCTCCATAACCTTACTTTTAGTAGTCACCCTAGAATCTCCCTCAGTAGGGACCTTTACTCTATCTGTTTCAAGACATCACTATGCCTCCTAAGTCACTACCACCCTAATATAAGAAGGGTAATTGAAGAACTAAAGCACAAGCATTAAAATAAGGGTAGTTACTTCCCAATCACAACTCCTATTTATTGTACTACCCTAGGTGAGACCTGCAAAATAAGACATGGCATCATACACACGAAATGCTTCATAGGAACCACCTAGTCCATAAATAAAATCCATCCTGACACAATGTACCATAGAAGGAGTACTTAGGATTGGACACCGAAAGAAACACAACTCCATAAATCACGGGTAATGTAACATAAGGTCAAGATTCATATCCAAGGACAAGGCGAATGCAGAATGCAAACCTTAGGCATAAACACCACTAGAATACATGCAAAAATAGGAGAATTCTCTCTTAACCAAGATAGGAGAGAATTGCTAGAATATGCACCCTGACCTTTCCTTGAATTCTACCGCTAGAAGAAAATTTAAGATAAATCCTTGACCTTTATCTTATTACCCTTGTAAGCACAATACTCAGCTCTAATAGGTATTACCAAGGATGTTTACTAGGGACGTTTGGTTCTCCTATTCCTAAAACCGTATTCAATCAAATACCACCTGGAGTATAGCATAGTCACACAAACTCCATGCTATAACCCATCTAATGACTTAATCCCTAATCCACCAGTTAAACCTGAACCCTTGGCCTTTATGTCACAACCTTCTTACTCTTGCATTCCCCAAGTCATCAACCTTACCCCTTCCGCACAACTCATCCAACCTACCAATCTACCTCTATAATTCTCGCATTACTATCCCCAAGCTACTTTCTTTTCTTTATTAATATCAAAATTTAGGATTCATACTTAGTGTCTATCAACCAGCATGCACTACCTAACAAAACACCCCATATAGAATATATATATATATGGTCTTTCCCACAAGGAGGACACCCTAATTTCCTTATTCAGCCACTAATAATCTCTGTATTTCTAGGAAAAATATCCTTTTTATGCATGAAATAAGGAAGCAACCCATTGAGAAACTCTAGGATAGATAGAACCTTTATCTAAGGAGTCTTTTAATTGCCCTTTAAGCTTCATTAACTAAGCCAGAACCATTCTATAAGGAAGGAATAGAGATTGGACAGGTGACTAGAACAAGACCAATCCACAACTCAATCCCCTTATTAGAAGGATACCGAAAAGGTCATAACCTCCGAAAAACTCATTCACCACCAAAACCTAATGCAAAAAAGGACCTTCCGAGTTAGAACCTTTAACCTAGACCAGATAATAATAGAGAGACCCCTTCGAGATTAATCTCTGAGCTCTAAGATATGATATAAGCTTTCCCTTAATAGCCAGGGAACTATTCTCCCATCCCTAACTAACTCACCAGGGAGCTTAAAGATAACCATAGGATTATGATAGTCTAATGGTGCATAGCATGAGTGTAACCACTCCATCCCTAGAATGTCATAGAATTCCACCATATCTAAGTTAAACAAATCTATCAGAGTCTCTTTTACTACCAATAGATACCACACACCTCCTATAGATATTTTTTTGCAATCATAGAGTCATCTATTATGGTAGATATTGAAAAAAGGGTCTAAAACACACTTCAAACCAAACCAAAATACACAGCCATAAATAGGGTCATATGAGAGAGAGGGGACCCTAGACCAAGTAAATAATACACAACACAAAAAAAAAGTTTTCAACATACAAGTGTCAGAATTAGAAATATACCTTGGAGTCCTAAAGGATAGTACGGGCATTGAGACGATCTCTACTAGCATCGAAGCCAAAAGCATTACCCTTTAGAATAAGATCTACAGAAGTGGCAACCAATATCTTATTTGCCCCAGTGGCAATCATGGTAGGATACTCCTGCTGTATGTGACCCAACTGAGCATAATGAAAATACCAGTTCCTCCCTTCATAGTAATAACTGCAGTGCAACTAATCGTAAAGCTGGCAGAGAGGATAAGGTGGGCCAGACTGAACTCCACCATCTCAAAATTAATATTCACCAAAAAATTAAGGATAAGGGACATTGAAATCAATATGGAAACTTCCTAGATTCCCTTTCTTAAACCACTATCCACCACTTCTACCATAATTTTTTTGAACCCTTCCCCAGTCTGAACATTGGGACTTCTTACTCTGCCTCTTTCCCGACCTTGCCAGGTTCTTTATCACACTACTAGGACCAAATTGGCATGATAGAGATATCACTATATAGGTCTATAAATGAATAGAACAACAAAACTCAACATTGGTAACCTCTCCTTAAGGTAACTAATCATGAATACCACCTTTTAGAGTAGGGTCAGTGAAGACCGATGGAACTTTATAGGGAAAATAAAAAACTATAACCCTTGATTGGGTTTGTTCCCCATGGTTTTGACAAGATCACTATATGTCATCCTCAAGAAGGATTGGTAAGTTTCCATGAAGGAGGGCATAATTCTAAAGGTGAGCAAAATAAGATTTAGGGAAGTGTTCAAGACCTTAGACTCTATAGCCTGAAAATTTAACAATAAGAAAGTGGAACAATCCTAAATGACTCATATCCTCCTAATTATAAGTGTGGTACACAACACACCCATAAGAAAGACTCAACTCTACACAGCGACACCCTATGACACCGAAACATAGACTTTCATACCAACTTGATACAACTAGAACTGGGGACTTTTCATAATGGGCATCTTAATTCCAACTAGGATTGTTGACTACCTATAATGCCCCATAATTTTCTAAGCTGAAACCGTTGTTTGTATATGCAAAAAACATAATTTTGTAAACAATATTTGGGCACCTAAATCACCAAGAGTGCCCTAGTTATAAGAGAGCTTATGATGTGTTAAGTGTGGTTATATAAGTCACTTAAGGCAGTACAATCTAAGAGTTTTTGAAATCCATCAAGTTTTAGTGTTTGAATTCATAATGGTCATATTTAAATGAGCATAACTTGATAAATGTATGGTATTTTTGCATATTTGTACTAATGAAATTACATAGAATTGAATTAGCTTTCCAACGATACTAATTTCATCAAAATCCAACACCCGAGCTAGGAGTTAGGCTTTGCAAAGTATAGTGCGTCACCTAACCAATCGCATATGGCCACTGGAAAGCTTATACGATAGCTATGCGGTGCCTATATAAACATAGGCGATAACATATGAGGTGCCTATGTAAACATAGGTGATAGCATATACAGCGCCTATGCAAACATAGGCGATAGCATATGCGCTGCCTATGTATTGATTACAAGTGACTTAAACACTCCGTTTACGTTATTTCAAGGATAAATAAACCTTTTAACATTACTTACACGTCCCTAAACATAACCTTATGAATTTAGCTGCTCCTAAACACATCATAACCCTATTATCAGTCTAATTTCATCATCCAAGAGCACTAAAGGAGACAAATAACTAGGGTTGCACAATAAACATTGAGGGTCTAATCTTTCAACTAATCCATTAACATAAAGGTATGTTGGGTTTTCAACAAGATTCTTCTTTTGTTCTTATTCCCAACTTGATGTTTACGTTTACAAATATACATGATTTTATATGTTTTACTATGAATTTGAGATAGAAACTTATATATGGTATTTGGTTTAAGAAACTATGATATTTTGATGCCTTGAAGTTGAATTCCATGAACATTGATGATAATATCATGTTTAAAGTTAAAATTTTAGATTTTGTATGAATTATATATGGTTGCTACATAAAGTATGAATCTTGAAGTATTTTGCTCAAGTATTGATATATGGGATATAAACCCTCTTTGAAATTATGTTCTTTGGTGAAGTAATGTGTTATACATACCTTGATATTTGAATGATTTGACCTTTTGTTCTTGAAAGAGTTATTTTTGAACTCGAATGAGAAAAGAAATTCATATGTTGATTTTATTATGTAAAAAGGGTAGCATGATGGCTCCCGATATGAATTGCTGAATTGTGTTGTTGTGGGTTTTCTTTTAAAATGATCTGAGCTAAGTCCGAGAGTATTCTTTAGCACCGAGTGGGAGGTATAACTGTGATTAGTTCTTCCCTAGAACTACATTCCCATATAGGTGTGAGGCTAAGGCTGCTTAATATAGTGATCACTAGTGAACCAAGGGTTAAGGTCCTACTCCAATGGAAAGGATAGGATAGCTCTCCCCAACATGGGTTGGATGGTGGACTCCATGTAGCTTACATAGTTTATGTCGGTTGTAAGAGGCTCCTAGTGTGTGTGTGTATTCTTATGTCTGAGACGAAAAGTGAAATGATTTGAAAGTTAAGTTGTGAAAGTTATCATTTTTTTTGAAAATTTTTAATGATTTTATATTATTCGAGTGATGTGAGTCTTTTATTACATCATGCATGTCTTCTATAAATGCTTATGATATTAATTTTTAGATTTCCATGCATCCCCATATGCTCGTTCCATTTCTATGATACTGACCCACATCTTCAGATGTGGGCTACATTTTCTCAGAATGTAGGTTCAGGTGCTCAGTCCCAGGCTGGACAGTGACTTTTGGGGCATGCTGTTCTATATCCTCTGTTGTGGTGAGTCCTCATGATCCGACGATGTGACATCCAAATTTTTGCTTCATTAAACAAAGTACTTTTGATACTGAGTATGAGTCTATTGGGGTATGTCCCAATGGCTCTCTGATGTTGTTGACTTTTAGAGGCTTGTTATACTAGACTAGATGTTTGGAGTTGTCGTGAGATACTGTATTTTGTTACTTGCCGCACTATTTTCATCTTTATTTATGATATCATGGAGAATATTTTGTGGTTTGTATGTTGTAATCCAGTTGATAAGTGATGAATGATGTGAATATAGCTCAAAGGGTTAGCTTGAAGTTACTTGTAGCCTTAAGCACTGTGTGATGCCTCCGAACCCATTTTTGGGGCGTTACAAATTTGGTATTAGAGATTAAGTTTATTTGAGTCCTAGGGAGTCTGACAAGCTGTGTTAAGTAGAGTCTTGATCATCGGTGTGTAGCGCGCCACATCTATGATCAAGAGGGTATGAGATATTTTAGGAAAAAGTGTGATTCTTTCTTTCAGATGTCTATCATGCTTAAAGTATCTCTCTCTCTGCTATTAATTTGTGCTTTTCTCTTTCAGATATATGCCTCTACTTGAAGCTAGAAAAAGAACGATGGTCAGCAACCCCAACCTGCTGACCCATTGAATGAGAACGTGTCCCATGCTGAATTTGGGCAGCCTTTTAGGCGCTGGCCCAAGTTGTTGCCATTAATATTTAGGCCAATCTAGCCCCGACTCTATAGCAGCAGGGAGGTGATTCAGTTGCTGCGAGGATTCGTGACTTTGTGCGGATGAGTACCAGAATTTTATGGGTCCAAGTCAGATAAGGATCCACAGTTGTTTTTAGAGGAGGTGCGAAAGATTACTCAGGTGATGCATGTATCTAAGGAACATAGTGTAGAGTTAGCCTCGTATGAATTGAAAGACCTTGCTCATGATTAGGTGTTTGCTTGGAGAAAGGGTAGAGGTGAAGGTGTCACCCCGACAACTTGGAGAGAGTTCTAGGATGCATTTTTAGATAAGTTTTTCCCTTTAGATATGAGAGAGGCGAAGGTAGAAGAGTTCTTAAACTTGCGATAGGGCTCTATGACCATTAGAGAGTATTGTCTAAAGTTCAATCAATTGGCCAAATATGGCCCTAACTTAGTAGCTGATAGTCGGGCTAGTATGAGTAAATTTATGACATTAGTGTCTAGCTATGTGGTTAAAGAGTGTAGGTCTGCTATGTTAAATAGTGAGATAAATCTTTCCAGGATGATGACTCATGCCCAACAGATTAAAGCAAATAAGATTAAGGAGAGGGATACAATAAGTTTAAATAGGAAAGCTAGGTCTGAGTAGTATAGATAGGGTCATAGTAGATCGCAGGGAGGGAATCTCCCTCAGTTTTAGCATCGTTCATCTGTACCAGCACCGTCGTTAGCTAGTGCTCTCATGCCTAGGGGTAGGCAGGAGCAAGGTAATCGATCATATGTATCCAGGTCTCAGTATAGTGTTGGAAGTAAGCGAAATTATCCTCTGTGTCCTAAGAGTGGTAGGACCCAATCGGGTAAGTATTGGGGTAAGAAGAACGGTTGTTTAGGGTCTGGTGATTGGGGTCACAAACTTAGGGAGTGCCGACATGCCAGACAAGGGCATTATGATTATCTCCCTCAGACTCAGACTCAGACTGCTAGTACTCTAGTTCAGGTGACTCAGCCAACCCCAGCTCAGGGCGCCTCTTCTAGCACTGTTGGCAGTCAGCGCTAAAATAGGTTCTATGCTTTATTGTCTTTCCAGGAGTAGGAGGACTCTCCTAATGTTGTTACTGGTATGCTACGTATACTTCAGTTTGATGTCTATGCTTTGTTGGACCCTGGGTCCAGTTTTTCATATGTTACACCTCTGATTGCTATGAATTTTGAAATGAGTCCCAAAAATATTCCTGAGCCTATCTTAGTTTCTACCTCAGTGGGTGATTTGATTGTTGCCCAGAAAGTGTATAGAAAGTGTTCTGTTACAGTCCTTCATAGAGTCATGTTGGCTGATCTAATTGAGTTAGACATGGTGAATTTCGATGTTACTCTGGGTATGGACTAGCTTCATTCTTGTTATGCCTCTATAGATTGTCATACCCGAGTGGCCAAGTTTTAGTTTCCTGATGAACCTGTGTTTGAGTGGTCTGGGAGTTTTGTATCTCCCAAGAGTCATTTTATCTCATATATTAAAGCTAGAAAACTTATTTTGAAGGGGTGGATCTATCATTTGGTTAGAGTCAAGGACACTAAGTCTAAGACTCTAACTCTCCAGTTAGTTAGCATTGTTAATGAGTTTACTGATGTCTTTTTGGAAGATCTCCCAGGGATACCTCCTGAGTGAGAGATAGAGTTTGGGATCGATCTTCTTCCCGATACTCAGTCCATTTTTATTCCTCCTTACCGTATGGCACCTACAGAACTTAAGGAGTTGAAAGAGCAACTCAAAGATTTGTTAGATAAGGGTTTCATAAGACCCAGTGTTTCTTCTTAGGGTGCTCAATTGTTATTTATAAGGAAGAAAGATGGTTCTTTACATATGTCCATTGACTATCGCCAGTTGAATAAAGTCACTGTCAAAAATAAATATCCCTTTTCTAGAATAGATGATTTATTTAACTAGTTGTATGGTGCAAGTTACTTCTCAAAGATAGACCTTCATTCCGGTTATCATCACCTCAAAGTTAGGGAGTGTGACATCCCAAAAATAGCCTTCTGAACTAGCTATGGTCATTTTGAGTTTCTTGTTATTTCCTTCGGGTTAACTAATGCCTCGACATCTTTCATGGACATAATGAATTGAGTGTTCAAATCATACCTTGATATGTTTGTCATCGTATTCATAAATGATATCTGGTGTACTATCATAGTGAGAATGAGCATGTAGATCACCTCCAGATTGTCTTGAAAACCTTTAGAAATCATCAATGATTTGCCAAATTCAGCAAGTGTCAATTTTGGTTAAGATCAGTTGCTTTTTTGGGTCATATTATTTCTTCCAAGGGTATTAGAGTGGATCCCCAAAAGACCAAAGCTGTTAGAAACTGGCCTAGACCTATCTTTCCGATTGACATTCGAAGTTTCTTGGGTCTAGCTGGTTGTTACCACCGTTTTGTTGAAGTTTTCTCCTCTATAGCATCCCCTATGACAAGTTTGACCTAAAAGAAAGTGAAATTCTTGTGGTTTGATTCTTGTGAGAAGATTTTTTAGGAGTTGAAGACTCGACTCACTATAGCCCCTGTTTTGATTCTGGCTGATGGTGTTGGTAGTTTTGGGGTATATTGTGATGCTTCTAAAGTTGGTTTGGGTTGTGTATTGATGTAGAAGGGTAAGGTGATAGCTTATGCTTCTAGATAGTTGACACCCCATGAGAAGAATTACCCCACCCATGATCTTGAGTTAGCTGCTATTGTGTTTGCTCTAAAGATCTATAGACACTACTTGTATGGTATTCTATCATAAGAGTTTGCAATATGTATTTACCCAGTGAGAGTTGAACCTTAGGTAGAGAAGATGGTTAGAGTTGTTAAAAAACTATGATATGAGCATGTTGTATCATCCTGGTAAGGCCAATATAATGGCAGATGCCCTTAGCAGGGTGTCTATGGGTAATGTTTCGTATGTTGGAGAAGGTAAGAAAGAGTTGGCTCATGACGTGCATCGTCTGGCTAGACTGAGGGTTAGGTTGTTTACTCTGCTGAAGGTAGTATAGTGGTTAAGAGTAGTTCTAAATCCTTCTTGGTTTCGGAAGTGAAAGAGAAGGAAGACTTAGATGCTAGCTTGGTCAGACTAAAGGAATCAGTCAAGGACCAAAAGGTGGAGGTTTTCTCCCAAGGGGGAGATGGTGTGTTGAGATTGCAGAATAGATTATGTGTTTCGGATGTCGAGGATCTGAGATAGAGAATTATGACTGAAGCACATGGTACACGATATTTTATTCATCCTGGTGCCACAAAGATGTACCGCGACTTCTAGGAAATTTATTGGTGGGGTGGCATGAAGAAGGATATAATAGCATTTGTGGCTAAGTATGTGATGTGCCAACAGGTTAAGGTAGAACACCAAAGACCTAGTGGTATAATGTAGGAGTTCAGCATTCCCACTTGGAAATGGGAAGAGAAAAACATGGATTTTGTGACTGGTTTACCTCCTTCCTGATACCATCATGATTCCATTTGGGATGTTGTGGATAGATTAACTAAGTCTGTGCACTTCCACTTCTTGCCTGTGCATCCTTCTTATACTGTTGAGGATTACGCTAGATTGTACATCTGGGAATTAGTCAAATTGTATGGAGTTTCCTTGTCCATCATTTCATATAGGGGTACTCAGTTTACTTCGCAGTTTTGGCGAGCTTTTCAGAAGGGTCTTGGTACCCAAGTGCATTAGAGTTCTGCTTTCCATCCGCAGACAAACGGTCGGGCTGAGAGGACCATCCAGACCTTAGAGGATATATTGAGAGCGTGTGCTCTTGACTTTAAGGGGAGTTGGGATGAGCACTTACCGTTGATAGACTTTGCTTAAAATAATAGTTTTCACTCTAGCATTGGCATGGATCCATTTGAGGCTTTGTGTGGGAGGAAACGTAGGTCACCCATAGGTTGGTTTGAAGTGGGTGAAGCGGCCGTGAGTGGTCTTGATTTGGTCTCTAAACCTATAGAAAAAGTCAAACTGATTAGAGAAAGATTGAAAACCACACAAAGTAGTTAGAAGTCGTATGTTGATGTGAGGAGAGGAGACCTTGAATTTGAATTTAGTGACTTGGTGTATTTGAAGATTTCACCCACGAAGGGAGTGAAGAGATTTGGGAAAAAGGGGGAACTTAGTCCCCATTATGTTGGCCCCTACAGAGTTCTTAGCCGTGTTGGAAGGTAGCGTATGCTGTTGAGTTGCCTTCATATCTTCCGTTTACTCTGTCTTCCATTTCTCCATGCTTAGGAAGCACGTTAGTGATTGTGTTGTTGTAGATCCTTCAGAAAACCCTGATGTACAAGATAGTCTTTCTTATGAGGAAGTTCCTGTTGAGAATTTAGATCACCAAGTCCGAAGACTAAGGAACAAAGAAGTTCCCTTGGTCAAGGTGTTGTTGAAAAACCAATCTGTTGAGGGTGCAACTTGTGTCAGCTGTGTACCCTTCATTTTTTTCTTACTCTTAATATACCCAGCGTCATTCGAGGACGGATGTCCCCAAGGGGGAGATATTGTAAAGCCCCATACTTTCCTAAGCTGGAAAATGAACCATTGTTCGTATATGCGAAAAATCCAATTTCGTAAACCATATTTGGGCACCTAAATCACCAAGAGTGCCCTAGTTATAAGAGAGCCTATGATGTGTTAAGTGTGGTTATATGAGTCACTTAAGGTAGTACAAGCTAAGAGTTTCGGAATCCATCAAGTTTTGGTGTTTTAATTCTCAAGGGTCATCTTTGAATGAGCATAACTTGATATATGTATTGTATTGTTTCATATTTCTACCCATGAAATTATAGAGAATTTAATTAGCTTTCCAACGATATCAATTTTATCAAAGTCCGACACCCGAGCTAGGAGTTATGGCTTTGCCAAGTAGAGTGCGTCGCCTAACCAATCGCATATGGCCACTGGAAAGCATATGCAATAGCATATGCAGAGCCTATGTAAATGTAGGCGATAGCATATGCGGCGCCTATGCAAACATAGGCGATAACATATGCGGCACCTATACAAACATAGACGATAGCATATGCGGCACCTATGTATTGATTTCAAGTGACTTAAACACTCCATTTTGCATTATTTCAAGGATAAATAAACCTTTTAACATTCCTTACACGTCCCTAAGCATAACCCTATGAATTTAACTACTCCTAAACACATCATAACCCTATTATCAGTCTAAGTTCATCATCCAAGAGCACTAAAGGAGAAAAACAACTAGGGTTGCACAATCAACGTTGAGGGTCCAATCTTTCAATGAATCCGTTACCATAAAGGTATGTGGGGTTTTCAACAAGAGCCTTCTATCGTTCTTGTACCCAAATTGATGTTTACATTTACAAATATACATGATTTTATATGTTTTACTATGAATTTGAGATGGAAACTTATATATGATATTTTGTTCAAGAAACTATGATATTTTGATGCCTTGAAGTTGAATTCCATGAACTTTAATGATAATATCATGTGTAAAGTTAAAATTTCAGATTTTGTATGAATTATATATGGTCGCTACATAAAGTATGAATCTTGAAGTATTTTGCTCAAGTGTTGATATATGGGATTTAAACCCTCTTTGATATTATGGTCTTTGGTGAAGTAATGTGTAAGACACACCTTGATATTTGAATGATTTGACCTTTTATTCTTGAAAGAGTTATTTTTGAACTCGAATGAGAAAATAAATCCACATGTTGATTTTATTATGAAAAAGGGGTAGCATGACGGCTCCCGATATGAATTGCTGAATTGTGTTGTTGTTGGTTTTCTTTTGAAATGATCTGAGCTAAGTTTGGGAGTAGTCTTTAGTACCGAGTGGGAGGTATAGCTATGATTGGTACTTACCTAGAACTACGTGCTCCCGTAGGATGTGAGCGTAAGGCTGCTTGATAGAGTGATCACTAGTGAACCAAGGGTTAAGGTCCTACTTCGATGGAAAGGATAGGATAGCTCTCCCCAACGTGGGTTGGACGTTGGACTCCATTTAGTTCACATAGTTTATGTCGGTTGTAAGAGTCTCCCAGTGTGTGTGTGTATTCTTATGTCTGAGACGAAAAGTGAAATGATTTGAAAGTTGAGTTGAGAAAGTTATCATTTTTTTTGAAAAGTTTTAATGATTTTATATTATCCAAGAGGGATTTCATTATAAGGTTTGATCATCTAATGAATTGGAAAGTGATTGAGAATCTATATGATGACTCATATGTTTTATTACACTCTTTGATGATTACAGTGATCTTATTCGAGCGATGTGAGTCTTTCATTACATCATGCATGTCTTCTATAAATGCTTATGATATAGATTTTTAGATTTGCATGCACCCCCATATGCTTGGTCCATTTCTATGGTACTGACCCACATCTTCGGATGTGGGCTATATTTTCTGGAAATGTAGGTTCAAGTGCTCAGCCCCAGGCTCGACAGTGACTTCCGGGCACGCTGTTCTACATCCTCTGTTGTGGTGAGTCCTCATGATCTGAGGACATGACATCCAGATTTCTGTTTCGTTGAACGAAGTACTTTTGATACTGAGTATGAGTCAGTTGGGGTATGTCCCAATGGCTCTCTGATGGTGTCGACTTTTAGAAGCTTTTTAGACTAGACTAGATGTTTGGAGTTGTCATGAGACATAGTATTTTGTTACTTTCTGCAATATTTTCATCTTGATTTATGATATCATGGAGAATATTCTGAGGTTTGTATGTTGTAATCCGGTTGATAAGTGATGAATGATATGAATATGGCTCAAAGGGTTAGGTTGAGGTTACTTGTAGCCTTAAACACCGTGTGACGCCTCGGGACCCATTTTCAGGGCGTTACATCACCCCCGATACCCAAGCTAGCCAACCAAAATATACCCTGAGTTGTATGAATAGAACATATAACGAGATAGCGCATTTATCAAAGAAATGACTTTGGGATAGGTCAACTCTCTAGTAAAATACAATCAACTAAATTCATCCAATATCAAACCAACCAAACCAAAAATGATAACCCAACGTGTATATATATATATATATATATATATTTATGTCATAATAATTCCCCACCCAAGTCCATAGTTTTACAGACAAAGCCTCTAAACCAAACCAAAGAGTATCTAGTCAGGACATGCCCCCAACTATAGCCAAAAACCATGTCTATGTAAAGACACAAGTATGTAAAGTAATCTATGACATGAAATAGATGCCTTCCAAACTATGGAAGCTCACCACTCACACACCAGTGGCCCCCAAATTCGATAATGAGCAGGAGTAGTAGTATGGCCAGTTCCTGCATTGCATAAAGATACGTCACCCAAAGACAGGTTAGCGGGTGTACACTAGCCTACACTAAGGATAAGGATAAAATAATGCCAACCTTTAAAACCAAGTAAACAACCATATGCAAACATAGCTATACTTGTATATATAATGTCCATGATGGGAAAGGGAACCGAGTTTAGCATGCCTTCAAAACCGTTAACCTGGGTATGTGTATCATTACCATCATAATCCATCCACAGGCTATAAGGGTCCTGTGTTACCCCTGGATGAGTCCCGATACATATAGCCGCATGAACCAAAGATACCATAGGAGTAGGGGATTCCCTATACCCTGCACTCTCCATGATACATATATATATAAGTATTTGAGAATTCTTGTGTAACCCTCAAGTATATGGTAGCCATGACCAATCCTTTTGTCAGCAAACATAAGTTTCTAGTGTACATCCATTGGACTCCCACCTTTATGGTTAGCTATCACAACCCACCATTATTGCCCAATTAAAACCATTAATATGTAACTAAGACACTATTTCCATTTATTATGAACAAAGGATATTAGAAGTGGTATCTTCAAATTGATTATAGCCTGAAAGAAATTGGCAAAGGTATTCCTATATACCCATAGATTAAATTATTATTAAGTTTACTTGGGGGACTCACATGTACCCTATAAGTAGTTCATCATTATATTTGCTTGGGAGATTCCCTTGTACCCCACAAAGCTTTCAACTAAACAAAACCATGACCACCAAAACCCTACCATTTAACTATTTAAAACCATCCAAACCAAGTTAAGTTCCATTACCAAGTTATACCATACAATATTTTCATTTAAAGTTCAACTATGTAGCGAAAGCATTATCATAGGCATTTTATCAAACACATTGGGGCATATAGTTTCCAAATCCAAAACAAAGAACCAATTAACCATTCCCATGCAACCACAGGTTCAAACCACCATTATATTATGAAAACCATAAGTAAAAGACATGGGAAAAGCATAACCAACCATTATAACCAAAAACCCCAAAGTGTAATTCAAAACCCAAACATTATCACAATTTATGCCATGAGAACAATTCTTAAAACATGCCTTTAATTAGAACTAACAGTGTGGGAGGAGTAACATGCCTTATACAAGAAGATTCACAAAAGAAAACTTGACTTTTGAGCCCTTTGAAGAAAACTTGTAGAAACCCTAGCCTCAATCTTCAAAAGAGTATTTAGAGAGGGTATTTGGACTGTTTTGATATTCCAATGAGTGTTATTAGAGTCCAAAACATGTTATATAACATGGATAATTAAGGTATTTGTGGTGGGAAATATCCAAAATACCCCCGACTTAAAAACTAAAAACAAGCACACAGGAAAGTATGACTACCCCACCTAAACTGTACCCTAAGGTACGAGTGGTACCATATCTCATACCCTATAACTCACCTTGGTATCCCATACTGACCATCATACGACCACCTATGGATAAATCATACCCCAAGGTACGAGTAGTACCCCTAACCTATAACTTGGACAAATTCAGCTAGGCTAAGCAGAAGTCATCATACAACTTGGCAAATTACCACTCTTACCCTATCATACGACAAGTTAGGTGTTAAATCATAGCTTAGGCTGAATGGAACCAAAACTTATGGTCCATCATATGAGAAGAGGGATACCAAATGGTACCTTAGCTTACTACTAGTACCAATGAATCGTACTTTATCTAGAATGTCCAAAACTCATGAAATTTTGCAAGGGTTAAAGTTTGTGTTGTTTCAATAACCATATTAATGCTTATTTTTTGGACTTTTAAGAGATTAGAAGGTTAATGCTTAAGCTATTTAGGTGTTTGGGAGTTAGTGCTAATTCTTGCAAAGTTTTGGTAGATAATTATTGTAATTAGTGATATATCTTAAGATTTATGAGGTATATACTGTAGACAATTATTTACATGGTCTATTGATATAGTCTAATAATATATATAAGTTTTGATTTATATCTTACAATTAATAATGGTAATGATATATATGAGTCTCGGTTCAAGCCTGACATTTGATGAAGATGTTAACAATATGACTTTTGGTTCAAGTATGACAAATGATAGTAATGATGATGATACTATTGAGGGTGTTATGATGATGATGATATAATTTTTAGAGTTGTGTCTAGAATTGAGAGTTGGGAATGATATTATTTGGTTTGGATAGTTGATGGTTAAAACTAATATTAGATGGAGTTACAGATCTTCGGATATTTATTTCTCTTGATTGTTCCCTCTAAGATTATGGAGGTCTGCTTTGGGTTATTTAATTTTTTGCACTTATTGGCAAGTATTTATAATTATGTGATCTTTACATTACTTTTCCATATTTATTTATTTACCTATGCACAGTAGTGTTGGAGTATATTTCCAGGTTTGCCCCATTTACGTTTACTTATCTTATTTTATCTTGTATCTTATCATATTAATACTATGATTTAGCTTAGTTGGCAGATGATGCCTACTGAGTACCCATGGTTTGGGTACTTATTACGCTTTTATACCTTTTTGGATCATATCCGAGTACTAGTTGTCGTCACTGATTCAACGATCATACAAGGTGGATTTTGGAGATTGGGTGAGCGATTGGAGTCGGTGTTTCCCTTTTTTCTTCTTTTTATCCTTGTCTAGACTTTCATTTTTGAGACAAATTTGACTATTCAGTACTTAGGGTTCAATTACAGTAGCTCTTAACCGACATTACTATCTCTAGGGATGGTTGTCACTTTTTATCTATCTATTTGACTATTATGGATGCTTTATTATTGTTTTAACTCTTTAAATGTTGATTTATAGCTTTTAGGATATTTACTACTGAGTTAGCCCATTGCTTAAGGCTCTGAGTTATAGCTTGACTTACCAACTGGTGGTAAAAATTAGGTGCCATCATGACTCATAAGTAATGTCATGATAGCCTAGATGACCACTAAAGTGATACCTCACTGATGGAAGGACACTAAAGAGGTGGGTTGGTGCCTACTCATCTAGCACTTCAGCGGCTAACTAGTTGTTTTATCGAGTTAATCAAGGTCCCTAAAGCACCCAAAGAGTCGTTAAATCACCCTCCACTAAAGCGCTCACCTTAACGTTCATATTGGATTTTCTTGCACTAGCTAGAGACTTGAAATATTTCAAGTCTCTGCCAACCCTCGAAATTCATCCAAACTCCTGTATATGCAAACAAATTATGCTACCCTATCAAATTTGACATTCCAAACTCAATGGATCAGTCAAAATTTCCATCTGAGGTTATTATGATAAAAATTGGTCCAACACCTATTTGCCATCTTTCTTAACTTTTGGCCAAATGCCCAAAATAAGTTCGGGAGCCTCAAAACCCAAAACAAGGGTCCACTTAGCCTAAAATGGATTTTCTAGAGCTTTTGGTAATGTTAAATTTGTCATACAAGGCTTTTTTACTTAAGTTTTTGCCCGATAGCCAATTTGAGCCAGTGAAAACTTTAAAAAGGAGAATTGGTTCTAGAAACCAAACGAACCACCCGATAACTAAACTGTCAGTTCTAGCCAGTCATAAATAACTTAGATCATCTATAGGAAAGATATAGATTACAAAAGTGAGTAAAAATACAGGAAATTACCTGGAGGGTTATTATAGTGTTTTCCTCACTGAATTAAGTACTCATAAGTTTAGGTCATATAAAGGTAAGGTAGAATCATATCTTATAAATCCTAAGAGAATATTAGTTAAGGGTTAGAGTTGTGTTAGGGTAAATTCTATTTCTAAGGTTAAGGTTGTAATTTCTCGTGAGAATGATTGATTAAGCAAAAACTATTATGAATATAGGATAACTAGAATAATAATAATAATAATAATAGAATCCACTAGAGCTTATATTAATAAAGGGGTTGTCAATGTAAAAGGAAGATGTGTACATTTTGGTAGTGGTAGACTTAATTGGAGTTTAGACTCCACTTGATTGTATGTATGATCCTAAATTGGATGCTTGTTGATTTGGTCTTTGGAAATGCTTTAGTAGTTTATGGTTTCTATTGTTGTTGTAGACTTGATTTAGACTCCATGCTTATTCATAAATAGAATATTTTGTGAATTTGTCCTCGAGCATACTTGTGATCAGCGAGCTTGGTTGATATTTCTTATATGCATGAGATAAATGGTATGAAATTTAAAATTATTTATTATGATAAATTATGTAATCAAATTATTAAAGAATGATGTTACATCTTGAATAATGGTAATTTTATTTCACTCTACTCACGTTTGTAGTTGCAAGAAGTGTTTTTTTCTTAGTTTTGAGATTAGTTTGGTGTTCAGTCTACCCTGATGAAAATAATCAGAGGGTCAAGTACCATAGAGATACAAGTTAATTATTTAATGATGTATTAGAGGGTCGGGTACCAGATTGGTATAGTACAAGGAGAAGGTAGTCTCCTACAGGTTAAGACTACTAGTCAAATGTCATTCCCCTTAGTATATATGGAAAAATTTGATTTGATAATTGATATCAATTGTGTACATGCATTAGACGATTTGTTTGTTCATAGAACATTCATATCATATGGGAAAAAGAGGTTATGTTTTGTTAAGTTGGTAATAGATTCATCATATTCTATTTTGAGGTTGAGATAGACATAGTTCTATTTATGTTTTGATTTCTGATTTCATGGTTTCTATAATGTTGTTGATACCCTTGTGTGTTTTTTTGGATTATTGTAGCATTCTTGGTTGTTATTAATGTACTGACTGATTTATTTAAGTACTCGCTATGATGTAAAATTAGTCTAGTAATTTTATTTATGTATGTATATTAGAATGATAAGAAATATTAAATTAGGAGACTAGTGGGAAAACTGAATGTTTTGGGGTGAATTAATATTGAAAAGAGTTAATAACATTGTGTGACAATTGTAGTTGAGAGTGATCTATAAACAGGTATTTGGGTATGCTCTGTGGTATAAGCATATATGATCCATGGTCATTATTGGTAGTTAAGAGTGTATGACCTTACTTCGAAGGATATACCTTTTAATGGGAATAAGAATAGTTAATGTTATTGATCAACTAATTAAATACGGAGGTTAATAAGGAGTTAACTAATAATGAAGAGTTGTTGTTGATATTGTTTTTTATTCCAAGTATAAGTTTCCATGTTATATTATGTGATTCTATATTCTCTTATGTGTTCTAATTCTTGTCGACCGATGATGTTTATCAGCACATGAGTTGTAATGACACTAATTTTGCCACATCCTTCTCGGGATGTAGGTTGTGTTGTAGGTTGACTAGAATTTTTTTATAGGGATGGATGGTATTCATAACCAATTTCTACACTTCTTCTTAAGAAGGAGTTGAACCTTTGTTTTCTTTATCTCTTGTAAGAGCTCTGGTACATGTCTAAACTAAGTCTTGGGTATTAAGTTGCAATAAGTTGTTGTAAAGTAACAATGTATATTATCTTTTATTGATTTAATATCAACTTGTTATTAATTGAAACAACATGAAATTGAATCCAAAAAATCTTTGTGGGTGGTAAGGGTTTTCTATCTAGTTAATAGTAGAGTAGGAGCCTACACAATACAATAATTTAGATCGTGCATTTAATAATGTAAAATAAAATTAAATCTAATTAATTAAGACATAGTATCATTTGAAAATAGATTACTAATTTTATATAAAGCTTCTTGGTGGTGTTTCTACAGCATAGGCAACTGTACATGATCGTGCAAGTAATAAAGTGACCCTTTCGAGCCAAATACTGATCCCTTAGGGACTTGGTGATTAGCACGCACTCCAATTCTAGTGTTACTATTGAAGTTAAGAAAACGTGATTCATTACCCAAGAGAGTTTATGTTTTGAGGTTTTAAAGTAAAAATAAACAATAATAAAAAAGTCAAGTTTATGAAACAATAATTAGGAGAAATCCAGGGTCTTGACAATTTAAACAATCTTATAGAGCTTTACAATCTTGTCTGTTAAGTTAACTATCTTGGTTGTTCATTCATAGTGTTAGTAACATGTTTATGGTATTTTGAGCCTTTAATCATATATCTAATTAATCCCCACAACTACATTGTTGAGCAGGGGTGGGAGAACAAATTCAAATGCATTTGTATGCCATCCTGTATTTGAACCAAATTGGGCGAATTAGGTATATTCCTTTCCTAAACGTAAGTCCTATCTTTAATTCATATAAAATAAATAATCCCACTCCATATGCTCCATTTTATAATCTAATATTTCTCCTTTCGGGCTCATAATAGACATATAAATGCATTCTAAAGGTCCTAGTCAATATAATAGTAATTACAAAAATATATGAACAATCAACTGTGAGAATCAACTTTAAACAAACTTGATTGAATGCTAAGTACTCAGTTCATAGCCTCAACTCTATAATGATATTATTTATCCAATCATAGTCATACAAAAAATCACCATAATTGAATTCATAAGAGAAAACTACAAGAAAACTAAAGTAAGGAATAAACAAACGTAGCGTAGAGCCCTTTGCTGCCTTCTCCTCTCTCCAATCTTGTGTTGTTACAAAAGTTATATGTGATTGTGGATAAGTATACCTTATATAGTAATTTGGTCTTCCAAAGGATGTAAAATACTAAACATATTCATTTAAAACTTTGCTTATAATTTTAAAAAGCAAAAAAATTAATGTATAAACTCCCGAGGAGGGTAGGGTGGGGGTGGGAGAGGGGGTTGTACTTCAAGCCAATTGTAGGGGGTGTGTGGTGTAGGACCATAGAAGGGATGATTCAAAATTCCAAATCCATAGGGTGTGTAGTGTAGGTCACCCTCTTAGCACCCCAAGTCTGTAGCCCGGACGCTACACAGTGCTCAAATCTCGAAGGACCACAAGCTAACCCATGACTGGTACCTGCTGCAATAACTAAATAATAATACGGTAAATATATGGAAATTAGGTGAAAAACTGGCCATAAGGTTCAATACTATAAATAATAATGGATATGGTATCATAATACCAAAATTGAACATCAATACTGAAAACTGAGCAACTGTCTGAAAATACTCTAGTCTGAAAAGCCTCTGAACTATCTGAACTATGGAGTTGATGGTCAAGTCCCCAACTAACTCCGACTACTGAAAATGAACTGAAATTCTGAAATAAATAATCATGTCCTCGAACTATAAGGACTCACCGCTAACTCTGTATACTGAGAATCTGAACTGCTAAGGGTGTTCTAGAGCCTGTGCGTCTGTACCTATGATATAAGACATCATAGCACAAAAGAAAGGCATGTGTCAGTACTTCGAATGTACTAGTATGCTCTGTGAGGTAGGTTGAAATGCATGGGTTATATGCATGAACAATTCTAACTAAATATCATGAATATTACTGAATGAGAGAACATGCATGAATATGTATACTTCAACTAAAATCATAATAACACTAAATACTAAATCTGAATACTGATTAACTAATATCTATGTATACTAATACTAAATTACTGATAACTGAATGACTGTATCTAACAGTCCTAAATCTATGGAACTGTACTGAGTTCTGAACTGAGCTGAGTGACTGCATCTGACATTCCTGAAACTGTAGAACTGAACAGAGTTCTATACTGAGACTGAGACTGTGGGAAGTGATTATCTAACCGATATGCCCTTTCTGAACTAATAGGGGTCAAATCTATAACCCCAGTTGGAAGGGTACCAGTAACGTGCCATGGGTAAGGACAAGCTGTGAGGTGACCCTCTCTGACAGGAAGCTCTTCCATCAACCCTTGGTAGGAAAACTCAAATGAGATATATCAACCCCAGTCTTACTGGGAGATATCTCAACCTACGCTGGCGACGTAGTTCTGGAATGCAAGGATTGCTTCTAAGGACCACACCATCTACTGGCAGATGAGCCCCCATCCTTGGGTTCACTCAGTACTGAATCCTACTCCCAACTGATTGAACACTAAATTTATTTACTTGGTCATACTAGGCTTGACTGAATTGTTACTGATCGTACTGTTTAAATGAACTGGACTGATTTTACTGAACTGAGTTGGACTGATTCTGATTTCACTGAGTGTTCCTAAGTTTTGTAACTGACCGAATTCTATTGATCGAGACATGATTGATGTGACTCTATGACTGACCATGGCTCTAGACAAGTAGCTAAATTGTCGGATATCAAATACCCCTAGGACTCGATAGCATAAACTTAAAAGTCATGGCATAACTAATTACTTAGTCATCATTTATTCATTTGGGCATTCAAGCAAACACTTGCATGACATGAACTTGCATACATGATAACATGATATAATTTCACTATTCAACAAACATGGAAAATTCATCAAACACTTGTGGGGCATAATATATGCACATAATACTAAAATAGCATGTAAGCATTGTGATTCAATTCCAACCACACAATTCCAAGAGTTTCAACATGAATTAACATGATAAATCACACATATAAACTAACTCTACATGAATCTTATAATAAATCATGAAATAGAAACCCAATTAAGCAATAATCATGAATACACTTTAATTCAAATCATGGAAATCATAAAATCACTCTACATGAGCTTTAAAAGAGTTTCTTGGACTCCAAGGGTGGAAGGAACCTCTAGATGAACACTTCACATACCTTAGTTGGTGAATTCTGGAAAATTAACAGTGGAATCTTGAGCCTTGAATTCGAATTTAATTCTCCTAGGGTTTTTGTTCTTGAGCAATTTGTGAAGCTAGAATTTTCTAAGTCTGGGACCCCTTAACAAGTTTAAAGGACTAAATGAAGCTAAGAATTTTGCAGGGTTATATACCCTCCCATGCTATGGAGTGTGGAGGAAGGCCCCTCCCTTAGGGTGAGGTTTTGTCTGATTTTGCACCTATCTTTAGTACTTTTGTTCCTTGTTTTCTTATTCCTAATGATTTTTTTAGGCTTAAATTATCTCCCATAACACCTAAAACAATCTTCTATAACATAAAATAATAATCATTAGTCCATAAAACACAATAGATTTTATCAAAGGACACTAGGACAAGCATAGCTTAAGCTAACATCACTAGTTTTCTCATCTAAACTCTATTTGATCATTTTGTTTCTTGACTTACTTCGAAAGAACATTAAACACTAAGAATTTAACTTAACATATAAATACACAAATACACCCTTATTACCTTATCAATCAAATTAATTTATCCTTAAAACTAAGCTAAATGTAGGTAGATTATGACACTTAGGTGTATAAATACACCTAAGATCACCACACCACACTTAAAGTTTTGTTGATCCTAGAACAACTCTTTATAGTAAACCCTATAAATGAAGGATATAACACAACTACTTAAACTAAGACACTCAAGCTAGAACCATAATGACTACATAAATAGCAAGTTTCACATTGAGCATGCCAGATTATAATTGAAAACTCATGAACAACACTTTAAGACTTACTAACCTCAAGAATTGACTCTACCAAGTTAGAAAACCCATGAACATTACTCAACCAAGAGATCATATAAGTCAATTATCCATCATTAAACATGCAACCTCATCACACGAGAATCACCCATATTCACTCACTAGTATGTAATTATTACAAAAATATTATAAGAATAAAATTCTGCTCACTCTCTCAAAGAATTCACATGCCACAAAAGATGATACATAAGCTTTAACTTAGTGTAGTACTCCACTAAAGTTAGACCATAAAATTTCAAGATCAAGTAGGACTTTAAATGTTGTAAGGTAAGCTAAGGGATGGGTAGGTACTGTTCAAGGAAGTAATAGTGACTATCTTCCTTAAGCACTTCAATAGATCACACTTTACATTAATCTCATCTCCAACCAACCTATTTTCCACCATTTTTATCTTCCTACCTCTCTTTTGTTTTTCCCCATCACTTTAAAATAGGGAGTAATTACCATCAAACCATGATTAAATTTTGATCAATGTTGTTTTTTATTGCACTAATCCCTCCTAACAACACAAAAAAATTTTTAGCACACCAAAAACTATTTCCTTAGGGCATGACTTTCACTTCTTCCTTCTTCAATTATACACTTCTTAACATCTTAATTGTTCAACTAATGATCTTAGGAGTGTTGGATAAAAGTATGATAAATTTTAAAAAAAAAGGAATAATCTACATATAAGTCTACCAAAGAATATGATTAAAGCTCAACGGCGCTAACTACGATCATGAAAAAAGGGTAGATAAAGAACGTATAAAATGTGGATATCGAAGAAATGTCTATATCATCTCCTAAACTTCGAATTCTTTATTTTTCTTTGCAAACACACCGAGCAAGTTCTAGTTATAAATATGAACATAGACTTCAATAAAAAAACCCTCTGTCACACATGGCACATGTTTAAATAAAGAATGATCTTTATAGACCCTTAACCAAGCAATAGGAAGAATTCAAAATTAATTCAACATCACACGAGAGTCAAATATATGAACCTAGGAGACTTACAAATAGTCATTCAACTTATTACAAAACATGTAATACACAAAAAGAACTTGCATTATGTAAGCATGTATAGAAGTTAGCAAGATCATCTCTATTTATTCCTAATATAAACATTAAAATTACTTTTAAAAATAAAAAACTACTAGTTTTAAAGGTCTTCCCCTCAAAAAAGAACCAAAATGAATAATCGAGGGGCTGGTGAAATGTGTTTCTATGAAACAGAAAAAAAAAAAGCTAAAAAGAAAAAGAAATATCAACTGTTTGTATTTTATAAAAATTTAGTTAAAAAATAGGAGCTAAATAAAAATGAAAATCCTATAGCGCACTAGAAAATAAATAAAAATGAAAATCTTATAGGGCACTTCACCCTAAACAAATCGGAAGATTCCCCACCCTATACTTAAAAGCATACTTTGTCCCTAAAGTATAAATCAATGAATAAGGGTTAGGAATAACACTTAAGGATTATAGTCCTGGATTAGTAGCATCATAAACATCAAAGAGGACTAGGGGACCCCACACTATGTTTTTTCTACGCTTTTTAGCTCAACTCTCTAGTACTCAGTCTTTTTGTTTAACCTGTTAACACAAAAAAGAAAACAAAACAAAAGGTGATACTAAAAACCTCATCAAATAAAAAAATCTACCTTAACTTAGGTTTCCTCCCAAGAAATGCCTGATTAAATATTGCAGCATGACTAAACTCACCATTCTTAAGCACAATATCATATCCTTTTCCTTGTACTCAGAGCCCATCATCTTATTGTTTTATGACCTCTACAGTGCTAATTCTCAAGGTCTGTAGCGCTTTCTACACTTACCTTTTTAGGCTCCCCTTTAAGTTTCTCAATTTTAGGCTTAATTATTAATTTGAGAAACTCCATAAAAGAGTTCAAAGATGTAATTAGTGCCTTTCACTTCTCTACCAAACATTCATCTACTTCCATAGCTATTATCATGCATAGATCTTTGTATTATTAGGATTTATTGAGTGTTTTGCACACTCTGAAGACCAGCTCTTCATTATTCAATCTCATTTTAGAGTGCCCTTTCTCATATTTATCAGTTCTTCTCTTGTAGCCTAGAATGGATGTCATAATATGATTGACACCCTATTATCTATGTCATAATAAATAATAATAAATTCAACAAGAATAATGAACTTACCAACCTTAATGAGAACATCCTCTATGATTTCTTTGAGGACCACTCTAATTCTGTCCATTATTTGGAGCACAAAAATAGGGCCTCAGACTTCCTAAACCCAGAGTTTTAAACATAGATAGGGGCACCAAATTTAGGCTTGTTCCAAAATTACTCAATACATGGAGCATATCACTTTCGCCAATTTTTATGGGGAGGGTAAATCTCCCAAGGTTCATGAGGTTTTTAGGAATCTTGCTTATCACCATAAAATTTCACTCTTCAATAAGTTCTACCATCTTAGTGTCATGTATCTTCATCTTGTTTGTCTCCATATCTTTCAAGTACTTAATATACTTAGGCATTCCCTACAAAGCATCTACCAAAGGAAGGTTAATGTGAAGTTCTCTAAATGTATCAAAGAACTTTTGAAAATAAGCATCCTCTTTGGATTTCTTAAGATTACGAGGGAATGATGGTGATGGTTTCTCTTGGTTTTCAACTGGCTTGGCATTCAGGTACTCAAATTTACCCTTTTTGTCAACTTCTTTGCCACTTGTTTTTTAGTCTACCTTGGTGTGATCAATTCTACTTGCACCTCATTATTTTTCTTAGAAGGCACATCAACTAGGTATTTACCACTTCTTGAGGTGATTTTCATAACGTGCTTTAAATTTTCTATAACACTAGGTAAACCCCCTTGAGGTCTTATGTTCTACACTGAGCTACCTAGCTAACTGTATCTCTAATTTTTTCTGAGCTAGTTGCTGATTTTTTATTTCTGCAGCTATTTGTTCTTGGTTCGAGAAGATCATTTTCAAAGTCTCATCTATATTACTGGACTTATTGTTATTCTAATTACCAACTACTGGTGAAATTTCTAATGTTGAGTTTGATTAATGATGCATGAAACTATGTGGGTTGACTCTGCCGTTGTGGTCATAGGTATTACTATAGTTTTGGGTACCTTTTTATGTGATGCCCACAAAATTCACTGACTCCAAATTTGCTCTATATAAGTTGTAGATTGACCACTACCTTCACAAGTTTCATACCAAGTATGACCAATATGAATTGCATCAACTTGGGCCTAAGTTTGATTCAGACTTAAATTATTGAACAACATTATCATTTGTCTCTAAAATAAGGCCAACTGTGCAGTCAAGGATGTGATATTGTGCACCTTGATCATGCTTGCAGGCCTCTTCACCTTGCTTCTGGATAAATCACCCTTCTATTTGGGATTATTTTTTAGAATTTCATTAAGGAGAGTATACAACATCATAGGTTTTCTCAAATGCCTTACCATCTACAATTGAAGCTAGAAAAATTTTTGTGTTATGGTGAAGAACAAAAGTATGAGCTAATACCTCATTGGTTTGTTGGTGATGCAGATAATCCCTGAGAAAAAACTTGAATCTCTCCCATGCATGATAGAGATTCTCATTAATCTTACAGTTTTTCCAGAGGAAAGAATCAAATGAGGAACTTCTTTACCAAGTCATCTCTAGTTGTGATTGAATTTGAAGGTTTTGACTTCAAACATTTCTTTGCTTCCCTTAATAATGAGAATGGGAAGAGTGGAGAATCTATCAGGAATGAAAGTGTCAAAATTTACAAGAAATTCTGTAAGTGGACCTGTGGATCCTCCTATTACAGCTCTGTCAACTGCATGCTACTATTTAATAATTTCATCATGTTCTACTTAATCTCAAATCGAGCTCATATTGTCGATTTACAAATGCTAAAAGTAACACTAGTTATGAGTGGGATTTCCACTTTGCACACTATCTTGTGGGTTGGTTATTTCATTACCCATGACTGTAGGATTGGCCTCTCCTCTTTAAACTTGTGGGATTAGATAGAAAAGTGTTTCTTGTCTCCACAATTGGTGCAAGTGTCGCTTAGGTTTGGGAAGTGGTTCAAATAAATTCCTTTCCCTTGCTAGGTTAGTTGAAATTCAAACTTGTACCTATAAGTTTAGTAGCTAAGACCAAGTTGTCAGTATTTATGAAATAGAATAGAAAAAATAAATATCAGAAGATTGCTAATTTTGAAGTCTCTGATGATGATGCTATAAACTTAATGCACTGTTCCTACCGCACACACAAGTGTATGTGATTGTGCATGTAATAAAGTGGCACTTTCAAGACGAATATCGATCCCTCTAGGACTTTGTGATTAGTACATGATGTGTCCCAAATTATACCTCCAAGAAAATATAATGTTGTCACTGTCAAATAAAGAACCCAACAAAGGTTAGGGTCGAACCCACAAGGAATATAAAGAATCTTTGGCAAAAACTTGTTAATGTAGTTGAAAAGTGTAGAAATAAATGGGGGGTTTTGTAATCAAAGTAGTGGTTGTAATAAACCGTGAACACTTTAGGTTGAAATCAATGTGAGGCAAATACTAGGACTATGTTCCCTAGGACTTGCTAACTCCACAGACGTATCATGCTCGTCAAATTATATCGGTGCCTTGCATGAAAAATCTAACAAGTTATGTATCATCAACCATCTCTCAACACCCTTTGGTGAATTTCACTTATCTCCTCTCGGTCTCAGAGTATGGCATTACTAACCCTTGTCTTGGATCCCCGATTAACTATGTCTTCTTGATCTCAGGTTAATTAGATGAAGGTTGGTATCTTCAAATTACTGTTGTGATCTTTATTTCCTTAAATCAATCTCTCTATTGGGTGAGTATCAAATATAGGAAAGTTATTAGTGTCTTCAGTTACTAAGAAAGCAATCAATACAAAGAAAACAGCAATATATGCATAAACACCGATCAAGGAAGACTTTGCACTTCTTCTACTTTGTTATTCCATTATGGCTCCCACAACCCAAGTTAGGAGGTTTAGCCGCTCATGTTTGAAAAAACACGGATAGAATTCATAATACAAATAATATGAATAATCTCACAACATAATAATGAAAACCAGAATCTTAAATTAATCTCAAACCGTAAAGGTTAATAACAAGAATTCCAAGATCAAAAATGTATCTCAAAAACAATATAGTGTTGTAAACATGTCAAGTGTGTAAACTAATGAAAAAACATCAATGTGATTTTTATAGATAGATCAAAAATCTAAAAATCCTAACAAAAATAATATAGAAAAACTATGTTGGCACCTAACTACGACCCCATTTATGTGTCATAGGTACTACCTAAGGACCCTAGATATTACTTACAGGGGTAATAGGTACCACGCACGCCTCGTAAGTAGGCCTTCATAGGTCTCATAACAAAAATCAACTTTTCGAACTTTCTTCTGCCACTTACGGGACCACTTACGCCTATTGTAAGTACCACCTACGGCCTGTAAGTGGGTCTGTAGAGTTGTAGAGTTGGTCTGGGCAACTAAATCACACTCCTATAAAATACCCAAAAGAACACTAAAGTGCCCTCTGCTAAAGCACCCTAAAGGGCCACTTTAGCGGTTGGACCAAACTTTTTTGCACATGCTGGAGATTTTGAATATTTCTGAGTCTCTGCCAACCCCTCAGGATTTATTCAGACTCCTATATACATAAATGAACCCTTAAAATTTGACATTCTAGACTCAATGGCATAGTCAAAATTTTCATTTCAGGTTATTTTTATGAAAACTAGATCCCACACCCACTTGATTTTTTCCTAACTTCTGGTCAATTATCCTTTTTGCCTAAAGTCGACATTTAGGGTTGTTGGAACTGTCAAACTTGGCATATGACATCATTTGATGGAATTTTTTCCCAGTAGCCAATTTGAACTAGCGAAGACTTCAAAACAAGGAATTGGCTCAAAAAATAATGAACTGCCCGGTAATCGAACTGTCAGTTCCAACATGTCATACATGACTTGGGATATCTATAGAAAAGCTATAAATGAAAAATTAGTGGAAATACAGGAAATGACCTGGAGGATGATTACAATATCCATTACTAAAAGAACATTCATCCACAAAAGTAAAGGATTAGGATGTACCTGAAGCCACGAATAAGTGAGGATACTTGGTCTGTATCTTGTTGCGATCTCCTAAGTAGCCTCTACTGGGCGGTGCCTTCACTGAACCTTAACTACTGGAATCTCTCTAGTGCACAACAGCCTAATATCACTGGCCAATATGAGCACAGGCTCCTCCATAAAGGACAATCGCTCATGCAACTTAACTAATCCTATCTAAGAACATATGATGGATCAGGAATGTATTAGCACAATATAGAAAGATGGAAAAATAGATGGATAACAATAAAATATTGAGGTAAGGCTTGCTTATAAGATACCTCACTAACTGTGTGAAGAATTTCAAAGGGTCTAATATATTTGGGGTTGATCTTTCTTTTCCTCCCGATCCTCATCACGCCCTTCATAGGTGAAACCATAGGAATACCAAGTCATCAACTCCAAATCTCAAGGCACAAAGTCTATGATCCACATAAGCCTTTTTCCTACTCTGAGCTACTCTCAACCTATCTTGAATCATCGTAACTCTATCCAATGACTCCTGAAGCAAGTCAAAATGATAGTGTCTAATATCAGTTGTCTAAAACCATCTAATTGTAGAATGACATCATCAGCCATACAAACCCTTAAAAGGCACCATCTCAATACTTAAATGGTAGCTATTATTATATGTAAACTTTACCTAAAATTAAGCTCTTTCTAGGTCATAAGTTGTTGAATACTACGATGATTCATAAAGGTCTAAAAATGCACACAATAAAAATAATGCCTCCAAATCTACTGTAAAAAACTACCATAGCAAACTCCAAATCATGAGTGGGGTAGTTGCAGTCGTGCACCTTTAGTTGCCTTAATGCATAAGCAATAAATTGACCCTGTTGCATCAACACATAACCTAAACCAATACCAAAAGCATCACAATATATGGTGAATCCCTTATTCTTAATAAGAAGAGACAAAATAGGAGATAAATTAAGAAATCCCTTGAGATTTCTAAAGCTCAACTCACACTCCTCGAACCATTGGATAGGAATCTCCTTTTGAGTCAATCTAGTCATCAGATATGCAATGGTAGCAAAACTCTCAATAAATCATCTGTAGTAACCAGCCAAACTAATGAAGTTGTGAACCTCAGGTGGAGATATAGGACTAGATCAATAATGAATAGCCTCAATCTTTGATGAGTCTACCATAATCCCATCCTTAGACACCATATGTCAAAGAAAAGCCACTAACTAAAGCCAAAACTTACACTTAGAGAATTTGGTAAAAAGCATATGATCTCTGAAAGTCTGGACCACAATCCTTAAATGTTGTATATGCTCTTCTCCACTCCTCGAATAAGAAAGAATGCCATCGATGATCATAATTATAAAAGAACCCAAATAAGGCCTGAGCGTATGATTCATCAAATCCATAAATATGATTGGGGTGTTGGTCAACCTAAAGAATATCACTAGAAACTCGTAATGACCATATCGGGTCCTAAAGGTTGTCTTAGGGTTATCCTCAGCTCAAATCCTCAATTGATGTAACCAAAGCTCAATTCAATCTTTAAGAACACGACTGCCCTTGAAGCTCATCAATAAAATCATCAATAAGAGGCATAGGATATCAGTTCTTTATCGTTGCCTTACTAAGATGCCTATAATCAATATACATACGTATGGAATCATCCTTTTTTTTTACAAATAACACAGGATCTTCCCATGAAGACACACTCGTTCTATTGAAACCCTTAGCATAAAGATCATGAAGTTAAGAATTATCTCCTTAAGATCGAAAGGAGCCATAAAGTAAGGTGCCAGAGAATAGGTTGGTGTTTGACTTAATTTCAATAACAAACTCTATATCACACTCATGAGGAAAGCTAGGCAGACTGGCAGGGAATACATAAGAAAATTCACAAACTATAGAAATAGAGTCAAAAGATGGACTCTCTACACTAACATCACTAATGTAAGGGATATAAGACTTGCTACCCCTCAAAATAAGCCTCCTAGCATAAATATAAGAAATAATCCTCATTGACTAATGGCTAATAGCTCTCTGCCACACAACCTGGGGTACGCCGTACATGGCTAAGGTAATGGTCTTATAAAAATAATCCATGACCACATGATAGCGGGATAATCAGTCCATGCCTAGAATCTTATTAAAATCCACCATACCTAACATAATAAGATTAATCGGAGATCAATTGGATAGTCATAACACATGATCAATAAACCTAAGCCACTACTAAAAAATCATCCACGAGAGTAGATACACATAATGACATAGATAATGAGTCCAAAGATAACTCTAACTGTGGGGCATAATAAGAAGGCACATAAGAATAAGTAGATCTTAGATCAAATAAAGGAAAAGCCGACTGATGGCACACAAATATTTTACTTGTGATAACAACATACGAACACTCAATCTTGGGTCTAATAGTTATGATATATACAACTAACCTGGCATGCCACCTGGCTAGGCTCTTGATCGACCTCCTATCCTACTCATTTGAAAACTTCCATGAGCATACTATGAACTACCCCTACGACCATGCATACCACCTATAGCTAGGGAAAAAACTTTTCAAATTAATGGAACACTTTAAATTGATAGTACAATTTCTCCATGACTAGGGCACTCTCTCAAGAAATGATCGAAAGCTCTACAACCATAACATGCCCCAGGTGCTATACTAAAACCAGACGATCCGATTGACTCAAAATAAGAATCACAACTAGAATAACAAGAAGATTAACCCATCAAAGACTGACCACTACCCTAGCCAAGAGGATCACTAAAAGTAAACTAGCCTTCCTTGGTAATGTAAAGTGTGGCCTGAATGGGATGAAGATATTGATCTTGATGTTAATACGGCTGATACAAAGGTTACCTACGATGAGAAGCACTATATCTAAACCATGAATCACTACGATTCCCATTGAAAATACTCTAATATTGCAACCTCTAACTGTTTTCCCCTTGGACCTCACAATGCATCTCCTCCATAATATGTGCATGATTAGAAACCTCAGAAAAAGACCTACTCACAATATTAAACTTTGTGTCGACATGAAAAGAGGGAGTATCAATTCTCAAATAAAGCAATGAACTCTCTCATACTTAATAGTTAGAGTAAAAGTAACATGCCTATCCAACTCTTGAAATTGATCCTCATATACCACAACAGTCATGGATCCCTACTACAACCTCAAAAAATGATCTCTAAAATGATCCTTAAGGATACTGACATGACCCAAAATTGAGCCTTGTTGTATGGGCATATCTAACCTAATAAGGACTAGAGATTTCTCCATTAACTCCACCTAACCATTACATCAATCTACCAGTATTGGATAACTCTAAACATATAAGAAGAAAATAAAAACAAAACTAAAATTTATAACTTAAGAAAGTCTAGCCATTCTATTCATATCAACATTTAACATCCAATGTACCTAAGTCCATAGTTATCCACAAAAGCTGTACAAATCCGATGTCTATAGCATGTCGAGACAAAACCCCTAACAATAGCCAAATACCAAGTCTAAAATAAGTCTATAGCATAAATAAAGAGACTATGAAATGAATGCCTTTCGAAGGATGGAATCTCACCACTTCAACATCACCACATGAACCTCCCAAACACCTATCACTTTGAAGGAAGAGAAGAAGAAGATCTACCCCCATGTCATTTAGGGACATGTGATCCAAAGATGGCTAGTGGTTGGAGCGCTAGCATGTAACTCAAGGGTAAGGATATAATAATGTCACTATTTAATACCAAGTCATACCATCATAACTCACCATATTTATACACATAGTCATATAAATACACATGGATACATCAAGTGTCAAAAGGTAACAAGGCCTTCAAATGCATTTCAAAACACTTAAACATGAATCATCAAGTGGAGGACTCTAACCTTTCACTTGTTAGGTTATATCAATAAAGACAACTCTAACCTTAAGTCATCACATTAGTTAATTGGACTCTAACCACAAGCCATTTCATTAGACAAGTGGACTCTAACCATAAGCCTTTTCATAGCTTGTATGGACTCTAACCATAGGCCCTTTCATTACCTAAGTGCGCTATAACCATAAGTCATTTGATATACACATGAACTCTAACCACAAACCATCATGTCCATCACTAGTCGACATTGGGACTCTAACCCATTGTCCATGCATTCATATCACACCATTCATATTTAGGGACTTTAACCCACTTAACTATTTCAAGCCATCAAGGACACAATTTAACATCATACGTGACCATAAGGTCTTCATTAACCATATATCGATAATCACTTTAACAAGCCAATGCATTTGTTTTAAATACCATTCAAGCTATATTAAGGTCATCAAACCTTTTTCAAATCATTGATTAGTACTCTTGCACCAAACTTTAGTTCAAGCATAATTCAATTTTATACTAAGGACTCTAACCCCCTTTTCTTTAACCAATCAAAACACCAAGGGCATCATTTGACTCATTACATAGATAGCAAGGCCTTTACAAGATCATTTACCAAGCATTCTTAATCGTTAAGCCATTGACTTAGTTCAAAACTCTATTAGCATATAACTAGTCATTTCTCTTAGACATTTTCACAAACATCTTGAAAACATATCTTAACCATGACCAAAATTCAAATGAAAACCTTTAATTTAAGGGTTACTCAATACCCATTTGTTAAAACATGATCAACAAGCACCCACATGAGCAAACCATAACTGAAATATGTGAAATCACAAGTTTAGACAAGAGTAAACATTACCCATCACTTTACACTAAAATCCTCATCATTTGCTTCAAAATCCACCATTAAAGATTCATAAACAATGTTTAAATAACATGGTATTTAAGAAATAATGATAGGGGAAGAGTCACATTCCTTATACAAGATGATTTACGAAAGGGTTCTTGACCCCCTTAGCCTTTGATAAACACTCTTAAAACCCTAGACTCTAATGTTGGCGAGGAAGTTTTGAGAGTGTTTTGGGATGTTTATGAAGAATGAAGGTGCAAATAAGGTTATAAGTCATGGGTTATAAGGGTTTGTGTGTGAGAAATGTTTAAAATATCCTCAGCTAAGATCTGTAAAATAATCTCCTAGGAGGGTATGACTCCATGTATAAACCATACTCTAGGGTACAAGTGGTACCCTAACTCATACCTTAGGACCTACCATGGTCCGCTGTACTTCCCAGGGTATGACCATACATACATGGCTCATATAATAGGGTACGAATGGTACCCTAAACTGTATCCCAAATCATACCTAAGATAATTTCAACTAGGTTAATCTCAACACTTTATACGACTTGGTAGTATACGACTCGTACCTAAAAGTACAACTAAGGAGGGGATAATCCATATCATGGATAGTGTGTAACCCCTACCACACTGTCTTGTATACGAGTGAGAGGTCACTAAGTCGAATCAAAGGGTACGACTGGTACCCTAGAGTCGTACCTAGTCCAAAATCTTTAACTAAGGGAATTTCTCTAAGGATCCAAAGCCTAGGTGTTTAAATTCTTTTCCACTTGGATTATTCATCCTCGAATGGCAGCTTATGCAAGCACAAGCATGTGATAACACATTATTACACATCAAACTAACTGTTAACCAAGTTAGAACACAAAGACATATAACAAGGATAAAACACACCCCATGAACATTATCAACTAACCATTCATTCTTTGACTTTGAGACTCTAACCCATTATCTATCAAAACAGTTACTCAATTAAAAATTTTGGGACTTGAATCCACAGCCTATCAAAGACATAAATCAAGTTAAGAAGATTAATACATACCTCAATCATGAGTTTCCAAAATAGGAAACAAATGTGGATACTTGGACATCATGTCCTCTTCCACTTCCCAAGTAGATTTCTTGAACTTTTGGTTCCTCCATAAAACCTTCACCAAAGCCACCTCTTTTGTTCCCAACCAGCAAACTTGAAGATCTAAGATCCTCACTAGGACCTCCTCATAGGACAAAGAGTCTGAAATACCAACATCCTTCAAAGGAATAATTAATCAAGGATCACCCATACACTTTCACAATATGGACACATGGATTACTGCATGGATGGAAATCAAACTAGAGGAAACTTGTAATACCTCAATCATTTCTTAAGCCTAAATCTATTTTTTAGTGAATAGGGATGATTTCCAAAGTGATTGATATTTATACCATGTTGTATTTCTCTAATTTATACTTTTTGACATGTAGAGCATTGAATAAGATTTCTATCAACACTAAATTCGCCCAAATCCAATACTCGAGTGAAGAGTTAGAGCCATTTTAGTGAGACAGTGTGGCACTTGACACTTTAGCGCATCGTAGAGCTAGCCAAAATGGAAATTGTCATTTTTGAGCAAGACTTCACGATATTGGCATATTGAGCCAAGGCTCAATATTAGGATTGTCAAATTCCAGTGCACCAACGTGATTCCACCGTATCGCGGTGCCCTTTCAGGTCACGATCAAGGTGGCAAATGTGACTTCACCTCATCGCGCCACTGAGCAGTTTCTAAATTATCAAAATCTAGTGAAGGTCCATGATCATGGCATGTCGCGCTAAGGCCAAAACTCGAGATCCAGTTCTAGAATTTATGCAAGGGTGTTTTGGTCATTTCCTCCTATTTTGGCCTTTATATATATATATATATATATATATATATATCTAAGTAGAGGAGAGGAATTTATTTTCTCTCCATTATCTTCTAAGAAAAGCCAAAACTATGGTTTCTCTCCTCTAATTCCAAAAAAAGTCAAGTCTTTTTCCAAGAAATTCAAAGAGTCTTCTATAGATTTTACTAAGTTGTTCAAGAATCAAGTATTCTGAGACAAAGGCATCAAGAAACTTAGCTCAAAAGTGTGAAGAAGAGTTTCTAATCAAGTCTTTTCATTTTAAAATTATAATCCAAGGTATGTGACTCTTGAACAAGAATATCCTTTCATTCTTGTGCCTAAAGAATTTATCTTTACTATTAGAATTTTATGATTTTGCAAGTGAGTTTATACCCAAATTACTTTATCATTGATTTATTAGAATTGAACTATTCAAGGTTGATATACATGAATATTTCATTGCTCTATTTCTTAAATTAAGAATTTATGCCATGAGATGTATATTATTATTGTGAAATGATGATTTCTAAGTGATTTAAGATAAGTGTCATGAGTTGATATTTCAAGTTCTTTAAAGTTATGTGTCAAGCTTTAAGCTTTCTTATGATAAATTTGATTATTGAATATATTGTTTCATGAGATTGAGTTGTTACAATGAGTCTTGATATTTCCTCAAAGTTATTGATGTTGCCATGATTTAATGAATTGATACATATTGATATTGAAAAAGATTGAGTTGATTTGAGATGAGTTAGGAATCCACAAATTAATTATGATTTGATAAAAGAGAAAGATATTTGGTTTGGTATTCATGATAGACCCTTATGATATTTTTGGTGGATTTCCTAATGCGTTTTGAGCTGAATCTGGGAGGAGTATTTATCATCGAGAGGGAAGTGTGGGTTCAGCGCATCCTACTTCCCCAGAACTTCGTGCCATTGTTGGATTGAGATTTGAGGGTGAAAGTTCCGAGTTGGTGATCATAGAGATGAGTTTGAGGTTATACTCCCTAGTAAGAGTATAACGCTCCCACCAATATGGTGTTCTTTTTTTAGGAGGGAAAAATGTTGGACTCCATATAGCTCACATGGTTCATGTCAGTTATAAGAAACTCCTAATTCTATAATAGTCTAAGTTTCTGAAGTTACCGAGTCACTCTAAGTTATTAGTCAAAGAGTTTGAGTTGAGTCCAATGGTTTATGAGATTTATGAAGCATGTGTTATTATTGATAATTTATGGAAATTATGTTTTCAGGAAATTCAAGCGAAGAGAGTCATTATTGTCAGCATTTATGACTTTATTTTACATTTATGATATTGTCTAAAAAGGTTGCATACACCCCTACATACTCAGTACAATCCCGAGTATTGATTCCCATACTCTTTTATGTTTTACATTTTCTCGTGATGTAGCTTCTGGTGCTCAGTCTCAGCAGTGATAATGATCTTTGAGTACCCCCATCTACATTCTTATAGTTGGTGAGTCCTCATGGTTTGAGGACCTATGTCCCTGATTTTGCCTCGTTAGTAGATGGTTATTTCTTTTCAGCTCAGGTGAGTAAGGTGAGGATCTGTCCCGATGGCTCCTTAATCTTATGTAGTAGAGGCTTTTCCAGAATAGAGTACCAATGTGTACAAAACTTTTAGTATTTTATTTGTACAGGACAGTATTTCTTCGTATCACAGTATGTTCATGACATGATTATTCTTCCCTATTTTAGCATGATTAGTGATATAGTGAGATCCAAAAGTAATGATAGGATTAGAGGGTTAGCTTGAGGCCACGTGTGACCTTAAGCACTGTGTGACATCTCGGGATAGGTTCTTGGGGTGTTACAAAACTCTAACTCATAGGCGACATTATCAACCCGCTTTAAAATCAAGTAGGGACTAACATACAGTGATATAATCATGAATAGCAAAAAAGGATACGAGGCATGGTCAAAGGCTCAAACTTTGGAATTGGCAAGTGTTTGGAGCCTTTTAAAGTTTGGTCAAGTTAAAGGAGGAGAAGGGAATCCATACACTCAAGAGGAACCTCACTTGAAGGGAAAAAAGGACTTTTTGCCTTATATTTCAACAACCAAGAGGCACCCAAAGTTAGGGCTATTATGGTCCTTTAATGCCCTCTTTTTACACTCCAAATGAGCACTCTTCATTAAGGGTATTTTTGTCATTGTTTGTAATAAGTATAAATAGGCACCTTAGCTCTTATTTTCCGTAGTTTTTGACATAATGAATTGAGTGAATTTTTAGATTTTAATATTAGTGTTAGCTTGTAGTATTTTCCTTCTCCTTAAGAGAGAGAAACCCAAACTTGAAGGTTCAATGCAAGTGAGGTGGATTCTTCACTTGTGTTGAGCATTTGGCAAGAAAGGTAAATTTTGAGTAGTGTGAATTTCGTTGGTCCACCAAAGAGAAAAGCTTGATCTTACATTGGTGATGTGTGTTTGAAGGTTTGATACACCTTCTAGTGCTATTCATTGGTGGTAGTAAGGGTCTTTCTATCTATCTTTAATTTTATGCAATTCTTCTCCTTCATCTCCTTTCTAAGTGTTGTTTTCTCTTTGTATGCTTGCTGACTTTTACATCTTTAGTGTCAGTTTCGTGTGTTTAATAGTATTTTAGGCTATCATTTGGATACAGGGGACTCAACTTTCCCTTCTTACCAAATTGTATTACTCCCTTCATGGGAGATACCTTCAAGAATACCCAATAACTAATGGTAAAATCCAAATCGCTATACCTCGTATCTGCATAGAAATTTTAGCGACTTTGAGAAACTTTCAGCCTATCAAAAATCACCGTCACCTTTTCCAAGGCTTGGTGAATCAAATAAGGGAAAAAATGACTTACCTTCACCAACCTCATACTACTCTATAAGAAATCAACATCTTCTACCATACAACTCTTCAAAAAGAGCCATAACTATTATTATAAGCAAACTCAATCAATGGAAAATGGTTGTACTAATTACCACCATAATCAATCACAGGAGCATGCAATATATCTTCTAATACTTGGATAGTCCTCTTCGCTTGTCCATCCATTTTTTGGTGGAAAGGGGTACTAAGGCACACCAAAGTTCCCAAACCTTCTTGAAATGACTTTCAAAAATATGATAAAAACTGAGTACCACAATCTAAAATAATTGAAACCAGAGTACCATGTAATTTCACAATCTCCATAAGACATAATTTAGCATAATCCTCCGCTGAATAACTAGTCTACACCGGCAAGAATTAAGCAGGCCCATCATTCTATCCACAATGACCCAAATCAAATCAAATTGATTTTTATACCAGAGAAGACCAGTGACAAAATACATATTTATCACTTCTCACTTCCATTCGAGCAACTCTGTAGCTTCATACAACCACCAAGTCTTAAATACTAAACTTTTACTTGTTAGCATACCATACACTTAGCCACATAGGCAACCAGATCTCGCTTCATATTATTCCACCAATAAAACTCCGTGACATCATGATACATCTTTGTATAACCAGGAAAAATAGCATACCGACATCCATGATCCTAAGCCCTAATCCTTTCCCTCAATCTATCAATATTCTGAACACATAGCCTACCTTAGTACCTTAAGATACCATCACTGTAACACCTTATATTTTATATGTACTTTTTCTAAGTATATGGAACTTGGTATAGCTTTGTGGTATAGGTAATGGGTGAGATTTGTTATGTGAGTATTGATGGTGTAGATGGAGTTCTAGATACTGCCCTACATTTTAATGTGATGTGACAAAGTTAAAATTGATACAACTATTTAACATGGAATAGTAATATGGTATTTGGATCTAAAGTTTAAAGCTACCAAGTCTATACAAGTTTTAAATTAGATTAAAGGGTACTGAAAATGGAGTAAGTTGTTGAGGTGATTGGTTGACTTAATTAAGCTATTAGGTGAGTCACCTACTTAAGTTATAAGGACCAAGTTAATAGACCCAAGGCTATGGATCAGATTTGGTCCTACGTTGATGTACTCTTTTGTGCCTAACTTAAGTAAAAGAAAAGGAAATGAAGAAATGGTGCAACACTCAAATCTATCAAGGCCCAATTTAATTGAGCCCAACTAAGAAATTAAGTAAGTAGGTGCATCACCCACTTTGACCTTTAGAGCAGCTTGATCTCCTTAAGTAGGTGCATCATCTACTTTGACCAATTTGACTAATTTTATGGTCTGATATGTAGAAAGGAGATAGACAAAATAGGGCCTTTATAAGACCAAGTTTCTGGTCATTTTCCTTTATTTCTAAATCACAAAAAGGAGTATATTTCATAAATTCTCTCCACTCTCACTAAAACAACAAGGAGAAGCCCTATTTTTCTTTCTAAGGTTATTGAAGAAACGCCAACCTTTGCAAGCCAAGGTAAATAAAAACAATTAAGGTTTAGCTCAATGCTTTCATGAAAGATTAGGAAAACATGTTATTTATGCCTAACTGTAAATATATGGTAGAATGTAAAATAAGCTACCTACTCACTTTTCTTTGTTACAAGCTTGGTATCAAAGCCTAAGGTTTGAAGAGTCCTAGGGAGTCTAACAAGCCATGTTACGTAGAGTCTTGATCATTGGGGTATAATGCACCATATCTATGAGTAAGAGACTATGGGACGTTTTAGGAAAAAGTTTTTTTTAACTTTGAAAAGTCTTTCGTGCCTACGACTGTTTATATCTGCTATTAATTTGTACTCTCTAATGACAAAAAATGCCTCATCGTATAGCTCACAGAAACAATGAACGAACTCTACCCGTTGATCCTTTAGGTGAGATAGTGTCCCATGCTGAGTTTTGGGTAGCTTTTTAGGTGCTATCCTAGGCGGTTACTGCCAATGCTCAGGCTAATGTTCAGGATGCAGTTCCACCTTTACAAGAAGGTAATTTAGCGGAGCTCGGGTTCGCGATTTTATAAGAATGAATCTACTGGAATTTTATAGGTCCAGGGCAGGTGAGGACCCACAGATATATCTTGATGAGGTAAAAAAATTACCTAAAATTTCCATGTGGCAGAGGAAGAAAGTATAGAGCTAGCTTCGTATCAATTTAAAGATATTGCATATGATTGTGTAGACATGTGAAGAAATAGTAGGGAGGAGACTGACGCTCCCATGACTTAGCAATCATTTCTGGATGTATTCTTAGATAGGTTCTTTCCCCTGGAGTTGCGGGAAGAAAAACTAGAAGAATTTATGAACTTGAGACAGGGCTTCATGACAGTTAAGGAGAATTTTCATAAGTTCAAACAGTTATCTAAGTATGCTCCCGATATGGTGGATGATTCTATAACTTTTATGAGTAAGTTTTTAGCTGGGGTGTCAAGTTATGTAGTGAAAGAGTGTAGATCTGCTATGCTTAATAGGGACATGGATCTTTCCAGATTAATGATACATGCTCAGTAGATTGAAGCAAATAAGGTGAAGGAGAGAGAAAGAGTAAGGGAAAATAAGAGAGTAATATCAGAGCATTAGGGGTATTGTCAGACTAGATTTTCTAAAGGGAATCGCCCTCAGTCCCAGAATCATTCTCTTATGCCAGTGTGCTCCCGCATTCAGAATTAGGCAGGAGTCGGGTAATAGGCCTACTATGTCTAGGTCCCAGGATAGTGTGAGTAATAGACGTCGTCCTCCCCCATGTCCAAAGTGTGGTAGGGACCATCCTGTTGAGTGCTTAGCCGATTGGAGAGGTTGTTTTGGTTGTTGTAAATTGGGCCACAGGTTCAGAGATTGCCCATACGCTAGACAGGGGAGTCATAATGTTCATCCCCAGAGTCAGGCTACCAGTGCTCCAGCCCCTTTTCCTCATCCTATTCCTTCTTAAGGTGCCTCATCTAGTACTCCAAGTGGTTAACACTAGAATCACTTTTATGCTATACCACCCCACCTGGAGCAAGAGGATACACCAGATGTTGTTACTGCTATGCTCCGTGTATTTCATTTTGATGTGTATGTATTGATGGATCTTGTGTCAAGTTTTTCTTATGTGACCCTGTTAGTGGATATGAATATTGAGATCAGTTCTGAAAAGATTCCTGAGCCTTTCTTAGTTTCTACCCCAATAGGTGAATCTGTTATTACTAAGCAAGTATATAAAAAGTGTACTACCACTGTTCTTAATAGAATCATGTTTGCAGACTTGATTGAGCTAGACATGGTTGATTTTGACATTATTCTGGGTATGGATTGTCTTCTCTCTTGCTATGCGTCTATAGACTGTCATACTCGTGTAGTCAAGTTTTAGTTTCCCAATAAGCCAATTTTTGAGTGGTCCGGAAATTTTGTAGCTCCCAAGAGTCATTTTATAGCCTACCTTAAAGCCAAGAAATTGATATCCAAGGGTTGTATCCATTATTTAGTTCAATTTAAAGATACTAAGTCCGAGACTCCGACTATTCAGTCTATCAGTGTTGTCAATGAGTTTTTTGATGTTTTCCCAGAAGATCTCCCAGGGGTACCTCCCAATAGAGAGATAGAATTTTGAATTGATCTTCTTCCTGATACGCAACCTATTTCTATTCCTTCATATTATATGGCCCCCGCAGAACTTAAGGAGTTGGAAGAGAAACTCAAAGATCTCCTAAATAAGGGTTTTATAAGGCCTAGTATGTCTCTTTGGGGCGCACCCGTTCTATATGCGTGAAAGAAAGATGGTTCATTGCGTATGTGCATTGACTATTATTATCTCAAGAAGGTCACAATCAAAAACAAATATTCTCTTCCTAGAATTGATGACCTATTTGATCAGCTGCAAGGTGCCAGCTATTTCTCAAAAATAAACTTGAGATTTGGTTACCACCAGCTTAAAGTTAGGAAGTGTGACATTCCAAAGATAGCTTTGCATACCCGTTATGGTCACTTTGAATTCCTAGTTATGTTTTTTGGGCTAACTAATGCCTCAGCTGCTTTTATGGACCTCATGAATCGGGTGTTTAGATAGTACTTGGATATGTTTGTTATTATGCTCATAGATGATATTTTTGTGTACTCCCGAAGTAAGAACGACCATGCAGATTATCTCCAAATTTACTTGCAAACCCTTATAGATTATCAGTTATTTGCAAAATTTAGCAAGTGTGAATTTTGGCTAAGGTCAGTTGCCTTCCTGGGTTATATTGTTTTTTTGAAGGTGTTCGAGTTGATCCTCAAAAGGTAGAAGCTGTGAAAAATTGGCCTAGACCTATTTCCCTGTCTGATATTAGGAGTTTCTTGGGTCTAGTTGGCTACTATCGTCGTTTTGTTGAGGGTTTTTCTTCTATTGCATCTCTTTTGACCTGGTTAATCCAAAAGAAAGTTAAGTTCCAGTGGTCAGATTTTTGCGAGAACAGTTTTTAGGAGTTGAAGACTAGACTCACTTTCGCCCCGGTGTTGACCCTTCTTAGTGGTGTTGGTGATTTTGTGGTGTATTCTGATGCCTTGAGAGTTGGTTTGGGTTGCGTATTAATGAAGAAAGGTAAGGCTATAGCCTATGCCTCCTGGCTTTTGAAACTACATGAGAAGAATTACCTGACCCATGGTCTTGAGCTAGCTGCAGTGGTTTTTGCCTTAAAAATTTGGAGACATTACTTGTACGGTGTTCATATTGATGTCTTTATGGATCACAAGAGTTTGCAGTATGTGTTTATTCAGAGAGAGTTGAATCTTCGACAGAGGCGATGGTTAGAATTGCTAAAGAACTACGATATGAGTGTGTTGTATCTCCCAGGTAAGACCAATGTAGTGGCAGATGCCCTTAGTAGGTCGTCGATGGGTAATGTCACGCATGTAGAGAATTCTAAAAAGGAATTGGTCCGTCGAGTGCATTATTTGGCTAGGCTGGGTGTTAGATTGCTTGATTCAGCTGAGGGTAATGTTTGGGTTCAGATTAGTTCTGAATCTTCTTTAGTCTCAGAAGTAAAGGAGAAGTAAGATATGGATTCTTATTTGGTCAAACTGAAAGAGTCATTTAAAGACCAAAAGGTGGATGTTTTCTCCTAAGGGGGAGATGGTGTGTTGAGATTTCAGAATAGATTGTGTGTGCCTAATGTTTGTGATTTGAGATAGATAATTATGGCTGAAGCGTATAGCGCACGGTATTTTATTCATCTCGGTGCTACCAAGATGTACCGCGATTTGCGGGAAAACTATTGGTGGAATGGTATAAAAGAGGATATAGAAAAGTTCATAGAAAGGTATACAACTTGCCAATAGGTGAAGATAGAACACCAAAGACCCGGTGGAGTAATGCAAGAATTTATCATTCCCACTTGGAAGTGGGAGGGAGTGAATATGGACTTTGTGACTGGTTTACCTCTCTCTCGTCGCTGTCATGATTTGATTTGGGCTGTTGTAGATAGGTTGACCAAGTCAGAGTATTTCTTACCAGTGCATACATATTTCACCTTTGAGGACTATGCTAAGCTATACATCTGAGAGTTAGTTAGATTACATGGAGTTCCCTTATCTTTTATCTCCGACAGGGGTGCTCAATTTACTTCTCAATTTTGGAAGGCTTTTCAGAAAGGTCTTGTTAAATAAGTTTATCTTAGTTCTGGTTTTCATTCACAGACTGATGGTCAGGCTGAGAGGACTATCCAAACTTTGGAGGATATGTTGAGGGCATGTGTTCTAGATTTCAAAGGAAGTTAGGATGAACATTTGCCGTTGGTTGAATTTGCTTATAACAACAGTTTTCATGCTAGCATTGGAATTGCTCCATTTGAGGCTTTATATGGAAGGAGATGTAGATCACCCATAGGTTGGTTTAAAGTGGGTGAAGCTACTGCGATTGGACCTGATGCTGTGTTTAAGGCTATGGAGAAAGGTAAGCTGATTCAAGAAAGGTTGAAGACAGCCCAGAGCCATGAAAAATCATATGCAGATATGAGAAGAAAGTTTCTTGAGTTTGAAGTTAATGATTTGGTGTACTTAAAGATTTTACCCATGAAAGGGGTGAAAACATTTGGCAAGAAAGGAAAGCTTAGTCCCCGATACGTTAGCCCTTATAAAGTTTTGAATTGTGTGGGGAAAGCATCTTATGAGATTGAATTACCTGTAGAATTGTCAGCTTTCCATCCTGTCTTTTATGTTTCTATACTTAAGAAGCACATTGGTGACTCTGTTGTTGTTAATCCGTCGGGAAGCTTTGATGTTTAGTATAGCCTTTTCTTTGATGAAGTTTCAATTGAGATCCTAGACTATCATGTGCGTAGACTAAGGAACAAGGAAGTTCCCTTGGTTAAAGTTCTGTGGAAAAATCAATCTGTTGAGGAAGCTACTGGGAAGCAGAAGTAGATATGCAAGCCAAGTACCCCCATCTTTTCCTCGTGAGTTCAAATCAAGCCGAAGGTATCATTCTTCCTTAATTCAGTTTCCTACTAATCCAACATATTCAGTTATATAAATATCCATTCTATGATTCGTACACCCTATGGAGTACTCCAAAATCTAGAGTGAAGTAAGTCAGTTTAGCAAATTGTTCCTATAAATTATTTCCATTTTCCTCTTTGATCTTGAGCCTAACTAGAAACATTTGAGGATAAATGTTTCCAATGGGGAGGTATTGTAATACCCAGATCATTCCTTAAGCCTAAATCCGCCTATAGAGTGAATATGGATGACTTCCAAAGTGATTAATGTTTATACCATATTATATTTCTCTAATTTCTACTTTTTTTTTAATGTAGAGCATTGAATAAGCTTTCTATCAATATCAAACTCTCCCAAATCCGACACTCGGGTGAAGAGTTAGAGCCATGTTAGTGAGACAGTGTGCCACTTGACACTTTAGCACGTTGCGGAGCCAGCCAAAATGGCAATTGTCATTTTCGAGCAAGACTTTGTGATATTGGTAAGTAGCGCCAGGGCTCAATATTAGGATTGTCAAATTCCAGAGCACCAACACAATTCCACCACATCACAGTGCCCTTCCATGTCACGACCAAGGTGCCAAATGTGACTTCACCGCGCCGTGCCACTGAGCAGTTTCTGAATTTTTAAAATCCAGTGAAGGTCCACGATCATGGCACATCGTGCCAAGGCCAAAACTCAAGCTCCAGTTCTAGAATTTTCTCAAGGGTGTTTTGGTCATTTTCTCCCATTTTGGCCTCTATATATATATCAAACTAGAGGAGATCAATTTATTTTCTCTCCAATCTCTTCTAAGAAAAGTCTAGAACTAGGGTTTCTCTCCTCAAATTCCAAAAAAAAATCCAATCTTCTTCCAAGAAATTCAAAGAGTCTTCCATAGATTTCACTAAGTTTTTCAAGAATCAAGTTCTCCGAGACAAAGGCATCAAGAAACTTGGCTCAAAACTGTGAAGAAGAATTTCCAATCAAGTCTTTTCATCTTAAAATTATAATCCAAGGTATGTGAGGCTTGAACAAGAATATCCTTTCATTCTTGTGCCCAATGAATTGATCTTTACTATTGGAATTTTATGATTTTTCAAGTGGGTTTATACCCAAATTACTTTATCATTGATTTATGAGAATTGAGCTATTCAAGGTTGATATATATGACTATTTCATTGCTCTATTTTTTAAATTGAGAATTTATGCCATGAGATGTATATTGTTATTATGAAATGATGATTTCTAAGTAATTTAAGATAAGTGTCATGAGTTGATATTTCAAGTGCTTTCAAGTAACGTGTCAAGCTTTAAGATTTCTAATGACAAATTGGATTATTGAGTATATTGATTCATGAGATTGAGTTGTTACAGTAAGTCTTGATATTTCCTCAAAGTTATTAATGTTGCCATGATTTAATGAATTGATACATTTTGATATTGAGAAATATTGAGATGATTTGAGTCGAGTTAGGAATCCACAAATAGATTATGATTTGATAAAAGAGAAAGAGATTTGATTTGGTCTTCATGATAGACCCGTGTGATGTTTGTGGTGGATTTCCTAACGCATTTTTAGCTGAGTCTGGGAGGAGTATTTAGCACTGAGAGGTATGTATGAGTTTAGAGCATCCTACTTCCCCAGAACTATGTGCCACCGTAGGATTGAGATTTGAGGGCTAAAGTGCCGAGTTGGTGATTATAGAGATGACTTTGAGGTTATACTCCCTGCCAAGAGTATAACGCTCCAGCCAATGTGGGGTTCCTTCCGTAGGAGGTCAAAATGTTGGACTCCATGCGGCTCACATGGTTTATGTTAGTTATAAGAAACTCCCAAGTCTATAATAGTCTAAGTTTCTAGACTTACCAAGTCACTCTAAGTCATGAGTCAAAGAGTTTGAGTTGAGTCCAATGATTTATGAGATTTATGAAGCATCTGTTATTATTGATGAATTATGAAAATTATGTGTTTAAGAAATTCAAGTAAAGAGAGTCATTATTGTCACCAGGCATCAATTTATTTTACATTTATGATATTGTCTAAAAATGTTGTATACACCCCTACATGCTCAGTACAACCTCAAGTACTGATTCCCATACTCTTCTATGTTCTACATTTTCTCATGATGTAGGTTCAGGTGCTTAGTCTCTGCAGCGATAGTGATCTTTGAGTACCTCTATCTATATTCTTATAGTTGGTGAGTCCTCATGGTTCTAGGACCTAGGTCCCTAATTTTGCCTTATTAGTAGATGGTTGTTTCTTTTTAGTTCAGGTGAGTCAGTTGGGGATCTATCTTAATGGCTCCTCAGTCTTATGTAATAGAGGCTTTGCGTACTAGTATGTATAGAACTTTAAGTATTTTGTTTGTATAGGACAGTAATTCTTCGTATCACAGTATGTTCATGACATGCTTATTCTTCCCTATTTTAGCATGATTAGTGATATAGTGAGATCTAAAAGTAATGAAAGGATTAGAGGGTTAGCTTGACACCATGTGTGACCTTAAGCACCATGTGATGTCTCGGGATAGGTTCTTGGGGCATTACAAAACTCTAACTCATAGGCGATATTATCAACCCTCTTTAAAATCAAGTATGGACCAACATACAGTGATACAAGCATCAAGAGCACAAAAGGATACAAGGCATGGTCAAAGGCTCAAACTTTGGAATTGGCAAGTGTTTGGAGCCTTTTTAAGTCTTGTCAAGTTGAAGAAAGAGAAGGGAATCCATACACTTAAGAAGAACCTCACTTGAAGGGAAAAAAGGACTTTTTGCCTTATATTTCAACACCCAAGAGGCCCCCAAAGTTAGGCCTATTATGGACTTTTAATGGCCTCTTTTTACACTCTAAAGGAGCACTCTTCATTAAGGGTATTTTTGTCATTATTTGTAATAAGTATAAATAGGCACCTTAGCTCTTATTTTCCGCAGTTTTTGACATAATGAATTGAGTGAATTTTTAGATTGTAATATTAGTGTTAGCTTGCAGTATTCTCCTTCTCCTTAGGACAGAAACCAAAACTTGAAGGTTCAATACAATTGAGGTGGATTCTTCACTTGTGTTGAGCATTTGGCAAGAAAGGTAGGTTTTGAGGAGTGTGAATTCCCTTGGTCCAACTAAGACGAAAGTTTGATCTTACATTGCTGATGTGTTTTTGAAGGTTTGATACACCTTCTAGTGTTATTCATTGGTGGAAGTAAGGGTCTTTCTATCTATCTTTAATTTTATGCAATTCTTCTCCTTCATCTCCTTTCTAAGTGTTGTTTTCTCTTTGTGAGCTTTCTGATTTTTACATCCTTAGTGTCAGTTTCATGTGTTTGACAGTATTTTAGGCTATCATTTGGATACAGGGGACTCAACTTTCCCTTCTTACCAAACTACATTACTCTCTTCATAGGAGATACCTTCAAGAATACCCAATAAGTAATAGTAAACTTCAAATCGCTATGCCTCGTATCTGTATAGAAATTTTAGTGACTTTGAGCAACTTTCAGCCTATCAAAAATCACCGTCACCTTTTCCAAGGCTTGGTGAATCAAATAAGGGAAAAATTGACTTACCCTCACCAACCTCATACTACTCTATAAGAAATCAACATCTTCTACCATACAACTTTTCAAAAAGAGCCATAACTATTATTATAAGCAAACTCAATCAATGGAAAATGGTTGTACCAATTACCATCATAATCAATCACACAAGCATGCAATATATCTTCTAATACTTGGATAGTTCTTTTCACTTGTCCATCCATTTGTTGGTGGAAAGGGGTACTAAGGCACACCTTAGTTCCCAAACCTTCTTGAAATGACTTCCAAAATTATGATAGAAACTAAATACCACGATCCAAAATAATAGAAACCAGAGCACCATGTAATTTCACAATCTCCATAAGACATAATTTACCATAATCCTCCGTTGAATAACTAGTTTGCACTAGCAAGAAATAAGTAGGCCCGTCATTCTATCCACAATGACCCAAATCGAATCACATTGATTTTGAGACCGGGGAAGACCAGTGACAAAATCCATATTTATCACTTCTCACTTCTATTTGAGCAACTCTATCTCTTCATACAAACCACTGAGTCTTAAGTACTACACTTTCACTTGTTAGAACAACATACACTTAGCCACATAGGTAGAAAGATCTCGCTTCATATTATTCCACCAATAAAACTCCCTAAGATCATGATACATCTTTGTATAGCCAGGAAAAATAGCATACCGAGATCCATGAGCCTAAGACATAATCCTTTCCCTTAACCTATCAATATTCTAAACACATAGCCTACCTTGTTACCTCAAGATACCATCACTATAACACCCTATATTTTGTATGTACCTATTCTAATTATATGGAACTTGGTTTAGCCTTGTGGTATAGGTAATGAATGAGATTTGTTATGTGAGTATTGATGCTGTAGATAGAGTTCTAGATACTACCCATACATTTTAATAGGATGTGACCAAGTTAACATTGATACAACTATTTAACATGGAATAGTAAGCTGGTATTTGGATCTAAACTTTAAAGTGACCAAGTATATACAAGTTTTAAATTAGATTAAAGGGGTTAATAACTGAAAATGGAGTAAGTTGTTGAGGTTTTTGCTTTACTTAATTAAGCTATTAAGTGAGTCACCTACTTGAGCTATAAGGAACAGGTTAATTGACCCAAGGCTATGGATCAGATTTTGTCCTATGTTGAAGTACTTATTTGGGCCTATCTTAAGTAAAAGAAAAGGAAATGAAGAAATGGCCCAACACTCAAATCTGTCAAGGCCAAAGTTAATTGATCCCAACTAAGAAATTAAGTAAGTAGGTGCATCACCTACTTTGACCTTTAGAACAGCTTGATTTCCTTTAATAGGTGCATCACCTACTTGGACCAATTTGACCAATTTTATGGTCAAAAATGCAGCAAGGAGATAGACAAAATAGGGCCTTTATTAGGCCATGTTTCTGGTCCTTTTCCTTTATTTCTAAATCACAAAAAGGATTATATTTCACAAATTCTCTCCACTCTCACTAAAACAACAAAGAGAAGCCCTATTTTTCTTTCTAAGGTTGTTGAAGAAAAATCAACCTTTGCAAGCCAAGTTAAATGAAAACAATTAAGGTTTATCTTAATGCTTTCATGGAAGATTAGGAAAACATGCTATATATGCCTAACTGTAAATATATGGCAGAATGTAAAATAAGCTACCTACTCACTTTTCTTTGTTATTAGGTGACATCTCTTTTCTTCTTTTGTTTAAAGTGTGAAGGAAAGTTGAAGTTTTTGAAGAGTTCAAATTAAAAGTAAAAGATGAAAAAAATTGAGGTAAGGTGACTACTCTATTTTGTCCTCCTTATAGATGAATTTTGGAAAGAATTATGGGTGTGTTGTTATGAGAACTCAACGGATGATTAGTTCCTTATTTGATTGCTACAATACAAGGGATTTGGGCCGTTTTGTGGGATGATTTGCATGTATATGATGGGGGACGCCAGGTTGATATTGGGAAAATGTGTGATTAGTTTATATTGAAATATAGAATAAAGGTGTGGAGGTACACCACCGAATTAATGGTTGTATATATTTTATTGCCCATGTTATTTTGTGTATCATTTGGAGGGTGTAATGAACCCAAAGTTGTTTTGGGGAATCTTATAAGAATATGCATGGTATGTTGGTGTAATTGGAGGAGAAAAGGGTTAAAATAACACCCTTGATTGATAAACTAAGGGGTTACTGTCCGGCTATTATATCGGGCAAAGTTAAGTGTCCCAATGTGTTGGCTAGTTACTAATATTAGTTTTGTGATATACTTTATTGTAGATAAACAATCCTAATGGTTGGAAGTTAATATTTGGTTAATAGAGGATTTATACAACCAGGTATGTAAGGCTACTCTATGTCATATTCTTTGGCATGAAATCTAACACTTGTAGGTACAAAGTAAGCTTCTTTAACCCTTCCATAGTAGATGATACATAATGGAAGCATATGATCTCCCATGTAGATAACCACCTTTTTACCACTCTCTAATGTGTTAAAACACTTTAATACATGCTTATAATCAAGTTTGCTAGTTTACTTTTGCTAAAAAGTTTTAGGTGTTCTCCATTTAGTCAAATAAAACCCATGTGTTATTTTCAGCTCCAGAATATTTCATTCATGTACAATCTACTCCTTACCTCTTTGTTATTACATTAAGTGTTTATTCACATGTCTCTTATTGGTAGATTATTCTTCTAAGGTACCATAATATTACGACCACCAAAGTACCAATCTCAAAGGCTAAATAAACTAAATAATGCAAATCTAAATTGAATGGGTGGCAGCTCAGGGGAATAATCCTTGAATGGGCTAATCCCAATACCTCTATCATGTGGGAGGTATATTTGGGGTGTAATCCTATCATGGGATAATCCGAATGTTTATATATGGGAGGCAGCTCAGGGGCGTCAGCCTAGCATAGGTCAATCTCAATTTGTCTATTTACCACTGATCAGCTGGTCATTTTAATCATATGTCTTACAAAGATTATAAAGTAAGAAAGGTAAAATAAAGTAATAAATGTAATGTAACTAAATCTACAAATATATATAAAGGTGGTCTAGTAGCACTATTTATACACTTGTATTTAATTTCCATTGAGCTCCTATATCATGTGTAGTTACTTTCCACTTCACATATTTAGTACATATATTTGTACTGAAGCCCTTTATGGGGAACCTATTTTTTATATACTAGGAACAGGTGCTTCAGCTAATACACCTTTTCTGTAGAAGGCCAAGATATTCAACAACTATTAGTGAGCTCCAAATTGATTCAGGGCTTTTTGAGCTTGTTTTATATATTTTGTTATTGTACAGAAGTTGAGAATATAGAGGAGGTTTATCCTGACCTTAACTAAGTTTCTATGTATCTTTTAGAGTCTTTATAGACAAATGTAAAACTATGCATGGTAATGTCTTGTCCCTTAGTGTTATGGCCCCAACGGACAAGTCTCATATATATAATTTTGTGTTTCCCAACATGGTTGTTCTCTTTGATGCATTGTATCATATTTTGCAGAACCTTTAGTTATTATAATTACATGTATGAGAAGTATAAGTTTATGGATTGGTTCTCTCAGGCCTTTATGGTTATAGGTGCCTATCCATCCCAATAGGATTTGAGGTGTGACAAAAGTGATATCAAATTAGGTCATCCTAGGGAGTCTACAAAGCTGTGTCTATGTAGAGTCTTGCTTATGGGTGTGTTGTACACCACATATATAAATAGGACGTTATGGGACAGTTAGGGGGTGTTTATTCTTCTTTATATCATAGATGATGCAATAGAGCCCAAGTTGTCGGTGAAGTCATATTTAACCATTGAATCAATTTTTTCTTATTATAGTAAAGATATCCCAACTACAAGAAGAAATAAGAATATATGTAAGCGAGTATACGTGGTTTTCGGAGAAGGGACTAATAAGTCACCACCTAGAAAAGCTAATCAAAGTAAGGCTTAAGCTTAGTTTGTATCATAAACCTCTTCTACTCCCCCATCACCAGAAGAGCTAAGGGGGAGAAGAACAACATCCTCAAAACCACCTATTAATTCTACTGAGCAAGATCTAAGGAATGCGGTGCAATTTCTAGCTTGTATAGTTTTTAGGCAATATCAAGGACAAGATATTCCAACCACAAGATCTAATGGTGCAGATAGAGCAGCTAGCCTATGAGATACAGGATTTTCTTAATTGGATCCTCTCACATTCACTGGATCAAATCTTAGTAAAGACCCACAGGTCTATATTGATCAAATCCAAATGACTCTAGATGCCAAGCCTGTATTAGGTAAAGATACAGTGAAGCTATCACCACATAGATTCAAAAAAGAGGCTAAATTTTGTATGAAAATTATAAATGATCTAGAGGAATTGATGCACCTTCAGCTACTAGGAAAGAGTTTAAAGAGGCATTTCTTGATAATACCATCCACTTTAGATTTGAGAGGCCCTATATGAATTAGTTCCTAAATCTTTGCAAAGAGAATATGAGCATGAGAGAGTAAAACCTCTGATTTAACTCTTTGTCTAGGTATGCTTCTAATGTGGTATCTACTATGGATGATAGAGTTCATCGATATATGGATAGATTGGATCAATATCTGGTTATAGATTATACTATTTCTTCTTTAAACAAAGAAACAGATATAGAAAGGATATAAGCTTTTGCACAAAAAACAGAGGATCAAAGGCAAAGAAAAAGAACACAAGAATCAGAAAAAAGGTATTCCAAGATGGCCAGATCTATAAGGAAGTTTGTTGCATCCCACAGAGAGTTTAGACATTTATTTTCTACTAGACTGCCAAGGCCATCATTTTCTTACTCTAAAGATAGTGCTATACCACAGTTTTAAGGGTCTAAAGGCAATCCGTTTGGGTAGAGAACTGAGATTCAAATTTCATGAATCGTTGGGGTATCAAGAGCAATGGAGAATAAACCAATTAAGACATCCACGGTAGCCATGTAAGTAATGTGGAAAGATTTATTTAGATGCATATTATTTTGGGACAAATGCTTACTTTTGGTGCGGTACATTAGGGAATATTATGAGATAATGCCTACAAAGGGGCACAGGGGGTATGGCACAACCTAATGGATCAGCCATTGCATTATCAACATTTGTACATTCTTCAGGAAGGGGTGTACAACCTATAGGTCATGGTAGAGGTGATAAAGAAGCAGCTAGCTCTAGTGGAGTTTAGAATCGTACATATGGTCTAGCGGATTGACCAAATTTAGAGGCTTCTCTAAATGTGGTTACAGGTACATTGTCCATCTTTTCACATAATGTATATGCATTAATTGATCTGGGTTCTACATTATCATATGTCACTCCATTGGTTGTTGGAAAGTTTAAAAATATATCAGAATTACTAGTCAAGCCATTTAAAGTGTCTATGCTGGTTGGTGAATCTATTATAGCTAGGAGAGTTTATCAAAATTGTATAATAACTATTTATGGTTGTGATACAATGGCTAACTTGGTTAAGTTAAAAATGGTAGATTTTGATTCTATAATAGGTATGGATTGGTTGGCTTTTTGTTATGCCATGGTAGATTGTCGAACTAAAAGGGTGTGTTTTTATTTTCCAAGAGAGGAAGTCCTTGAATGGAGGGGTAAAATTGGTATGCCAAGAGGTAAATTTATTTCTTGTTTTAAGGCAAAAAGGATTATTTCCAAGGGTTACATATACCATCTAGTTCGAGTGAAGGATATACATATTGAGCTACCAACTCTTCAAACTATTCAGTGGTGAATGAATTTCCCAATGTATTTCCTGAAGATCTTCCACATTTGCCTCTAGGACGAGATGTAGAGTTTGATTGATGTGATTCCAAGTACTCAACCAATCTCAATTCTTCCATATATAATGGCCCTAATGGAATTATAGGAGTTGAAAGAGAAGTTAAAAGACTTGCTAGAAAAATGATTCAAAAGGCCTAGTATATCTCCTTGGGGCATTCCAGTGTTATTGTGCGTAAGAAAGATGGCTCATTGAGAATGTGAGTTGACTACCGGCAATTGAATAAGGTGCCTATTAAGAAAAAATATCCCATTTCGAGAATTTATGACTTATTTGATCAATTACAAGGCGCCAAGTGTTTCTCAAAGATTAATTTGAGGTTAGGTTACCACCAAGTGAGGGTCAAAGAGAAAGATATACCCAAGATAACTTTTCAAACGCAGTACGATCATTACGAGTTTCTAGTCATGTCCTTTGGGCTAATTAATTCACCCGAATCTTTTATGGATTTGATAAATAGAGTGTTCAAGATATTCTTAGATGTTTTCGTGATACTCTTTATAAATGATATTCAGGTTTATTCAAGACCAAAAGAGGACCATGCCAGTCATTTACGATAGGTGTTACAGATTCTTCGCGACCTTGAGCTATATGCAAAGTTCTCTAAATGTGAGTCTTGGCTAAAATCTATGGCATTCTTGGGTCATATTGTATCTAATGAAGGAGTAAAGGTTGACACTCAAAAGATCGAATATGTGAAGAATTGGACAAGACCTATAATGCCGATAGAGGTTCGTAGTTTCCTTGGGTTGGTATGTTATTATAGGAGGTTTGTCGAAGGTTGTTCTTCAATTTTGGAACTTTTAACAAAGCTAACACACCAAGCATCACAGTTTCAATAGAATGATGCATGTGAAAGGGATTTTCAAGTCTGAAGAATAAGTTGACTTCTACACCCATATTGGTACTTCCAGAAGGCATCGAAGGGTATGCCGTGCATTAGGATACTTTAATAATGGGCTTAGGATGTGTGTTGATGCAGCATGGTAAAGTAATAGTATATTCCTCAAGACAATTACGTCCACATGAGAAAAATTATCCTAAACATGATCTTGAGCTAGCAGCGGTTATATTTGCTTTAAAGATATGGTGCCACTACTTGTATGGTATTCATGTTGGAATATATACTGACCATTAGAGTTTGGAATATATCTTTAGCCAGAAGAACCTAAATTTGAGGCAGCAAATGTGGCTTGAACTATTAAATGACGATGATGTTGATATCTTATATCATTCGAGGAAAGCAAATATGATAGCTGATGTGTTAGGTTGTAAAGATATGGTGGACACTTATGGACAGTCTACAGTATGACAATGGATGAAAAAGATCTACCCCAACGAGCCAATTTGGAGGTTTCCCTTCTTGAAACTCTAGATGAGGAGCTTATTATGCATAATGCGACAGAATCTTCATAGTAGCCGAAGTGAAAGAGAATCAATATGCAGATCCTATTCTATTATACCCTAATAAGAATGTACAATGTTGTATTACAAAGGCATTTGAGCTTATGCAAGAGGGAGTAGTTCGATGCAAAAATAGATTTTGTGTGCCTAATGCAGATGTCCTAAGAAAAAGAATTATGACAGAGGCACATCATTCAAGGTGTTTTGTCCATCCGAGGTTAACTAGAATGCATCATGATATGAAAGGAATATTTTTGTGGGGTGATATGAAGAAGAACATTTCAAAATTTGTAGTCGAATGTCCAAATTGTCTAAAAGTTGAAGTATAGCACCAAAAGCTCGGGGGTTATATGCAATGTATAGATCTTCCAATCTGGAAGTGGGACATGATCAATATGAATTTTGTCACTGGTTTGCCTAGCACATCTCATAAGATTGCTTCCATATGGGTAATAGTTGATAGGCTTACCAAACCAGTACACTTCGTGCCGGTTAAAACCACTTACACAGTTGAACAGTATGCGAAATTTTATATTAAAGACATAGTTCAGCTACATTGAGTTCCAATATCGATTAATATTAGATTGGGGAGATAAATTTCCTAAAAATTTTTGGAAGTCTTTTCAGAGAAATTTGGGAACACAAGTCTATGTACAACTTTTCACCCTCAAACAAATGAACAAGCAGAATGTACCATCCAAACAATTGAAGATATGCTACGAGCTTGTGTATTAGACTCAAAAGGTCGTTGGGATGATCATGTACCTATTATCGAGGGTAAATACAACAATAGTATCATTCAAGTATCAAAATGGCACCATATGAAACTTTATATGGTAGAAAATTTAGATCACTAATTGGATGGTTTAAAGTGGGTGAAGCTGCCTTTTTCGAGCTAGATCTTATTCATCAAGCTATGGAAAAGGTTAAGGTGATTTAGTAGCTTTTGGAGATATTCTAAAGTCGACATAAATCATATGCAGATATTAGAAGAAGGGAACTAGAGTTTGCTATCAGTGATTGGGTATTTTAAGGGTGTCACCAATTAAAGGGGTAATGAGATTTCATAAGAAATAAAAACTAATTCCACGTTATATGGACCATATAAAATTCCACCTTTTGAGCTGCTTGAGCTCCTTAAGTAGGTGCATCACCTACTAGGACCAATTTGTCCAATTTTAAGGTCCAAAATACAGCTAAGGAGGTGGCCAAAATAGAGCCTTTATAAGGCCAAGTTTCTGGTCATTTTCCTTTAATTCTAAGTCAAAAAAGTGATTATATTTCACAAATTCTCTGCACTCTCTAAAAAACAACAAGGAGCAGCCCTATTTTTCTTTCTAGGTTTCTTAAAGAAACCCCAACCTTTGTAATCCAAGGTAAGTGAAAACACTTAAGGTTTAGCTTAATTCTTTCATGGAATATTAGGAAAAAATACTATACATGCCTAACTATAAATATATGGTAGAATATAAAACAAGCTACCTTCTTACTTTCTTTGTTATTAAGTGACATCTCTTTTCTTCTTTGGGCTAAAGTGTGAAGGAAAGTTGAATTTCTTAAAGAGTTCAAATTAAAAGGACAAGTTATAGAAAATTGAGTTAAGGTGACCACTCCATTTCTCCTCCTTATAGATGAATTTGGGAAAGAATTATGGATGTGGTGTTATGAAGAACTCAACGGATGATGAGTTCCATATTTGATTGCTATAATACAAGGGATTTGGGGCTGTTTTGTAGGCTGTTTTGTGTGTATATGTTTGGGGATTCTAGGTTTATGTTGGAAAAAGGTGTGATTAGTTTTTATTGAAATATAGAAGAAAGGTGTGGTTGTACACCACCGAATTAATGATTGTATATATTTTATTGCCCATGTTGTTTTGTGTATCATTTGGAGGGTGTAATGAATACCAAGTTGTTTTGGGGGATCTTATAAGAATATGTATGGTATGTGGGTGCAATTGGCGGAGAAAAATATTAAAATAACACCCTTGATTTATAAACTAAGGGATTACTATCCGGCTACTATTTTGGGCAAAGTTAAGTAGCCCAATGGGTTATCTGGTTACTAATATTAGTTTTACGATAAACTTTATTGCAGATAAATAATCCTAAAGGCTGGAAGTTAAGTTGCATTAATAGAAGATTTACACAACCAGATATGTAAGGCTACTCTATGTCATATTCTTTGGCATGAAATCCAACATTTGTGGCACCAAGTAAGTTTCTAAAGCCCTCCCATAGTAGAAAATACATAATGCTAGTATATGATCTCCCATGTAGCTAACCACCTTGTTCCCACTCTCTAATGTGTTAAAACACCTCAATACATGCTTATTATCATGTCTGCTATTTTACTTTTACTAGAAAGTTTCTGGAGTTTGTTGTTTAGTCAAATAAGATCCATGTGTTATTTTCAGCTACTAAACATTTCATTCATGTACAATCTACTCTTTGCCTCTTATTGCATTAACTACTTCTTCACATGTCTCTTATTGGTAGATTATTGTTCCAAGGTACCATAATGTTATGACCACCAATGTAACAATCTTAAAGGATAAATAAACTAAGTAACACAAATCTAAATTCAATAGGTTGCATCTCAGGGGTATAAGCCTATTATGGGATGATCCCAATACCTTTATTATGTGGGTGGAAGCTTAGGGGTGTAATCCTAGCATTGGATGATCCCAATGTTTATGTATGTGTGGTGGCAGCTCAGGGACGTAAGGGTAGTATGGGCCGATCCTAATTTGTCTATTTACCATTTATTAGCTGGTTATTTGTATCATATGGCTTTCAAATATTATAAAGTAAGAAAGGTAAAATGAAGAAAGGAATGTAATGAACCTAACCCTACAAGCATATATAAAGATGGACTAGTAGCATTATTTGTACACTTGTATTTGATTTCCATTGACCTCCTATATCATGTGTGGCTACTTTCTGCCTTACATATTAAGTACATATTTTCTTACTGACGCCCCTTCTGGGGGACCTGTATTTCATGCTACAGGGACAAGTGCTTTAGCTAATATACCTTCTCTTTAGGAGCCCAAGATATCTAACGGCTATTGGTGAGCTCCAAATTGATTTAGCACTTTCTGAGTTAGTTTTATATATTTTTGTAATGTACGGAAGCTAAGATTATAGCGGGGGTTTGTCCTGACCTTAACTAAGTGTCTATATATCTGTTAGAGGCTTTGTAGACCTATGTTAAATTAAGCATGGTAGTGTCTTGTCCCTTAGATGTTGTGGCTCCAATAACCAAGTCTCATATGTATAATTTTGTGCTTGCCCACATAGTTTTTCTCTTTGATGCATTGTATAATATTTAGTAGACCTTTAGTTATTATAATTACATGCATGAGAAGTACAAGGTTATGAATTGGTTCTCTCAAGCCTTCACGACTACGGGTGTCTGTCCATCCCAATAGGATTTGAGGTGAGACAAATGTGGTATCAGATCAGGTCATCCTAGGGAGTTTACAAAGCCATATCTACGTAGAGTCTTATTTATAGGTGTGTTGTGCACCATATATATAAACAGGAGGCTATGGGACATTTAGGGATTGTGTCTTCTTCTTCATATCTTAGATCATGCAATAGAGCCCAAGTTGTAAGGGAACTCATATTTAATCATTGAATCTATCATTTTTCTTATTATAGCAATTATGTCGATTACAACAAGAAGTAAAAATACAGGTATGCGAGTAGATGTGGCTGTCGGAGAAGGGACCAGTAACTCGCCACCTAGACAAGCTAATCAAAGTGAGGCTCAAGTGTAATTTATATCACAAACCTCTTTTACTTCTCCATCTCCAGAAGAGCCAGGGAAGGGAATAACAGCATCCTCAGAAACACCTATTAATACTACTGAGCAAGATATAATAAATGTGGTGCAATTTCTAGCTCGTATAGTTGCTCGACAAGCTCAAGGATAAGTTATTCCAACCATAAGTTCTAGTGGTGGAATTAGGGCAGCTAGCCTTCGGATGCAGGATTTTCTTAATTTGGATCCTTCCACATTCACCGAATTAGATCTTAATAAATACCCACAAGACTTTATTGATCAAATCCAGAGGGGTATAGATGTAATGCATGTATCAAGTAAAGAGACAGTTGAGCTAGCAGCATATATATTTAAAGAGGGGGCTATATTTTTGTATGAAGACTAGAAATGATATAGGGGTATCGATGCACCTTAAGCTACTTGGAAAGAGTTTACAGAGGATTTTCTTGATCATTACCTTCTATTTGAGATTTGAGATGCCCGTACGGATCAGTTCCCGAATCTTTACCAAGGAAAAATGAGCGTGAGAGAGTACAACCATCGGTTTAACTTTTTGGATAAGTATACTCCTAATGTAGTAGCTACTATGGATGATAGATTTCATCGATATGTGGATAGATTGGATCTATATCTGGCTAGAGATTGTACTATTGGTGCTTTGAACAACGACATAGATATAGCAAGGATACAAGCTTTTGCACAAAAATAGAGGATAAAGGCAAAGAAGAAGAACACAAGAATTAGAAAGAGGGTATTCCAATAGGGCTAGATCTATGAGGCAGTATTTGGCAACCCAAGGAGATTTTAGACCTCAATTTTCTCCTAGACCACCAAGGCCATCATTTTCTTACTTTGTAGCTAGTGCTCCACCATATTTTAAAGGGTCCAAAGGTAATCAGTTTGGGCATATAAATGAGAGTTAGAGTTCACGAATCACAAGGTATTAAGATCAAGGGAGTATGGACTAATTAATACCTCTTCGATAGACATGTAAGCAATGCAAAAAGCTTTATTTAGGTGCACATCGATTTGGAACAAATTATTTCTTATGGTATGGTACTTCAGGGCATATGATGAGAGAATGCCCACAAAAGGGCATAGGTGGTATGGCATGACCTACTGGATCATCTGTTGCATCATCATCATCGGTGCCTTCTTCAGGAAGAGGTGTACAACCTATAGGTCATGGTAGAGGTGCTAAAGGAGCAAATACCTCTAGTGGAGTTTAGAATCATACATATGATCTAGCGGATCGACAAAATTTAAAGGATTCTCCAGATGTGGTTATAGGTACATTGTCCATCTTTCTACATAATGTATATGCATTAATTGATTTGGGTTCTATATTTTCACATATCACCCCATTGGTTGCTGGAAAGTTCAAAAGAACACCGAAATTACTAGTTAATCTATTTCAAGTGTCTACTCTAGTTAGTGAATCAATTATATCTAGGATAGTGTATCGAAACTTTATAATAACTATTTGTGGCCGTGATACAACCACTGACCTAGTTAAGTTAGAAATGGTAGATTTTGATGCTATAATAGGTATGGATTAGTTAGCTTCTTATTATGCCATGGTAGATTGCCGAACTAAGAGGGTGTATTTCCTTTTTCCAAGGGAGGTAGTCCTTGAATATAGGGGTAATATTGGTGTGCCAAAAGGTAAATTTATTTCTTATTTTAAGTAAAAAGTGATAGTTTCCTAGGGTTACATATACCATATAGTTCGAGTGAAGCATACAGATGTGGGACCACCAATTTCTCAAATTGTTGCAGTGGTAAATGAATTTTCTAATGTATTTACTAAAGATCCTCTAGGTTCACCTCAAGAACAAGTAGAGATTGGTATAGATGTGATTCCCAATACTCACCAATCTCAATTCCACTATATTTAATAGCCCCAACAAAATTATGGGAGTTGAAAGAGAAAATAGAACACTTGCTAGAAAAATAATTCATAAGACCCAGTATGTGTCCTTGGGGCGCACCAGTATTTTTGTACGTAAGAAACATGGCTCATTGAGAATGTGTATTGACTACGTAAAATTGAATAAGGCGACTATTAAGAAAAAATCTCCCCTTCTGAGAATTGATGACTTATTTGATCAATTATAAGGCGTCAAGTGTTTCTCAAAGATTGATTTGAGGTTAGGTTACAACCAAGTGAGGGTCAAAGAAAAGGATATACCCAAGATAGCTTTTCGAACATGGTACGGTCATTACAAGTTTCTTGTCATGTCCTTTGGGCTAACTAATTCACCCATAGCTTTTATGTATTTGATAAATAGAGTGTTCAAGGCATTCTTAGATGTGTTCATGATAGTCTTTATAAATGATATTCTGGTTTATTCAAGACCAAAAGAGGACCATGCCAGTCATTTATGACAGGTATTATAGATTCTTTGCGACCGTGAGCTATATGCAAAGTTCTCTAGATGTGAGTTTTGGTTTAAATCTATGGTATTCTTGGGTCATATTGTATCTAATGAAGGAATAAAGGTTGATAGTCAAAAGATAGAAGTTATGAAGAACTGGCCAAGACCTATAACGCCTATGGAGGTTCATAGTTTACTTGGGTTAGAAGGTTATTATAGGAGGTTTGTTGAAGGGTTTTCTTTAATTTCAACACCATTAACAAAGCTAACACACAAAGAATCCAAGTTCCAATGTAATGGCGCATGTGAAAGAAGTTTTCAAGATCTAAAGAATAAGTTGACTTCTACACCCATATTGGTACTTCCAGAAGGAACCAAAGGGTATACCGTGCATTATGATGCTTCAAGAATTGGCTCAGGATGTGTGTTGATGTGGTATAGGAAAGTAATAGCATATGCCTCAAGACCATTGTGTCCACATGATAAAAATTATCCTACACATGATCTTGAGCTTGCAGCGGTTATATTTTCTTTAAAGATATGGTGCCACTATTTATATGGGATTTATGTTGAAATATATATTGACCATAAGAAGTTGCGATATATCTTTAGCCAGAAGGACCTAAATTTGAGGCAACGAATGTGTCTTGAACTATTAAAAGACTATGATATTGATATCTTATATCATTTGGGGAAAACAAATGTGGTAGCTAATACGTTAAAATTATTTGAAGGTTTGGCCAAGTCACAAATGAGTTATAACTACCCCAAGATCTTTCAACAGTCCATATAGTGTTCCATGTCTCAATGCTTCGAAAGTGCATTCGAGATCCATCTCATATTACACCTACTGAAGATGTACAAGTTACAGAAGATCTCACCTATGAAGAAATACCTATTTCTATTCTAGATTAACAAGTCAAGAGGTTAAGAAATAAGGAAATAGCTTTTGTGAAATTACTTTGGAGAAACCAACAAGTAGAAGAGATCACATGGGAAGCAGAAGAAGCGATGAAATCTAAGTACCCCTATTTATTAGAATACAAAGAGAAAGTCCAAGATGCTGAATTGGAGCAATAACAAGTAAGTATAATATATAAGTACCATGTGATAATAGAAATATTAAACTTAAGCTTGAACTTGTTTTGGTTGGACAATTATACTAATATTTCAGGACGAATGTTTCTTAAGGGGGAAGGATGTAACACCCCATATTTTGCATGTACTTATTCTAATTATATGGAAGTTGGTATAGACTTCTGGTATAAGTAACGGATGAGATTTTTTATGTGAGTATTGCTGGTGTAGATTGAGTTCTAGATACTGCCCATACGTTTTAATGTGACTCAACCAAGTTAACATTGATACAACTATTTAACTTAGAATATTAAGTCGGTAATTGGCTCTAAATTTTAAAGTAACTATATATATGAAAGTCTTAAATTAGATTAAAGGGGTTAAGAACTGAAAATAGAGTAAGTTGTTAAAGTGCTTACTTGACTTAATTACGCTAGTAGGTGAGTCACCTACTTGACCTATATGGACCAAGTTAATGGACCCAAGGCTATGGATTAGATTTGGTCCTATGTTGATGTATTCATTTGGGCCTAACTTAAGTAAAAGAAAAGGAAATGAATAAATGGCCCAACACTCAAATCTGCCACGGCCCAATTTAATTGAGCCCAACTAAGAAATTATGCAAGTAGGTGCATCACCTACTTTGACCTTTTGAGTAGCTTGAACTTAAGTACGTGGATCACCTACTTGGACCAATTTTACCAATTTTAAGGTCTAAAATGCAGTTAAGGAGGTGGCCAAAATAGGGCCTTTATAAGGCCAAGTTGATTGTCATTTTTATTCATTTTTAAGTCATAAAAATGATTATATTTCATAAATTCTCTCCACTCTGTCTAAAACAACAAGGAGCCACCTTATTTTTCTTTCTAGGGTTATTGAAGAAACTCCAACCTTTGCAAGCCAAGGTAAGTGAAAACACTTAAGGTTTAGCTTAATTCTTTCATGGAAGATTAGGAAAAATGCTATACATGCCTAATTGTAAATATATGGCAGAATATAAAACAAGCTAGCTGCTAACTTTTCTTTGTTATTATGAGACATCCCTTTCTTCTTTAGTTTAAATTTTGAAGGAAAATTGAAGTTCTTAAAGAGTTCAAATTAAAACGACAAGTTGCAGAAAATTGAGGTAAGGTGACTACTCTGTTTTTTCCTTCTTATAGATGAATTTGGGAAAGAATTATGGATGTATTATTATTGAAAACTCAACAGATATTGTGTTCCATATTTGATTGCTACAATACAAAGAATTTGGGGTTGTTTTGTGGGCTGTTTTTTGGGTATACGTTGGGGGCTGCCAGGTTGATGTTTGGAAAAGCTGTTATTAGTTTGTACTGAAATATAAATAAAAGGTATGGTGGTACACCATCGAATTAATTGTTGTATATATTTTATTGCCCATGTTGTTTTATGTATTGTTTGGAGGGTGTAATGGAGCCATAGTTGTTTTTAGGGATCTTATAAGAATATATATGGTATGTGGGTGTAATTGGAGGAGAAAAGGGCTAAAATAACACCCTTGATTGATAAACTAAGGGCTTACTGTCTGACTACCATTTTGGGCAAAGTTAAGTAGCCCAATGTGTTGGCTAAATACGTATATTAGTTTTACCAAATACATTATTGTAGATAAAAAATCCTAAAGACTAGAAGTTAAGTTAGGTTAATAGAAGATTTATACAACCAGTATGGAAGGCTATTCTATGTCATATTCTTTGGCATGAAATCTAACATTTGTGGTACAAAGTAAGCTTCTAAAGCCCTCCCAAAGTAGATAATACATAATGGCAGCATATGATCTACAATGTAGCTAACCACCTTGTTCCGACTCTCTAATGTTTTAAAACACCTCAATGCATGCTTATTATCAAGTCTGTTGGTTTACTTTCACTAGAAAGTTTTAGGCGTTTTCCATTTAGTCAAATAAGACCCAAGTGTTATTTTATGCTCCTAAACATTTCATTTGTGTATAATCTGCTCCTTACCTCTTTTTCATTGCATTAAGTGTTTATTCACATGTCTCTTATTTGTTGCTTATTGTTTCATGGTACCATAATGTTATGACTACCAAAGTAACAATCTCAAAGGCTAAATAAACTAAGTAATGCAAATCTGAATTAATTGGGTGGTAGCTCAGGGGAATTATCCTAGCATGGGTCGATACCAATACCTTTATTATGTGGGTGCCAGCTTAGGGGCGTAAGCTAGCATATGGGCCAATCCTATTGTTTATATATGGGTGGCAGCTCAAGGGCGTAAGACTAGCATGGGCCGATCCCGATTTGTGTATTTACAATTGTTCAGCTGGTCATTTGTATCATATGGCTTACTAAGATCATAAAGTAAGAAAGGTAAAATGAAGAAAGAAATGTGATTTACCTGACCCTACAAGTATATATAAAGCTGGTCTAGTAGCACTATTTGTGCACTTGTATTTGATTCACATTAATCTCCTATATCATGTGTGGTTACTTTTCGCCTAACATATTAGTACATATTTTAATAGTAACACCCCTTATGGGGCATTTGTATTTCATACTGCAGGCACAGGTGCTTTATCTAATACACCTTCTCTATAGGAGATCAACATATCCAGCAGCTATTGGTGAGCTCCAAATTGATTTGGGGCTTTCCGAGTCTGTTAATATATTTTGGTATTGTATAGAAGTTTAGAGTATGGTAGGCGTTTGTCGTGACCTTAACTAAGTCTCTATGTATCTTTTAGTGGCTTTGTAGACCAATGTAAAATTAAGCATAGTAGTGTCTTGTCCCTTAGATGTTCTGGCCCCAATGCCCATGTCTTCTATATATAATTTTTTGCTTGCCTGTGTGGTTGTTCTCTTCGATTCATTGTATCATATTTTGAAGAACCTTTAGCTATTATAATTATATGCATAAGAAGTACAAGGTTATGGTTTGCTTCACACGGTCCTTCATAGCTACGGGTGCTTGTCCTCCACAATAGGATTTAAGGCGTGACAATCACCACCAATCACAAAGTCAACAACCTTCTATTGACCCATATTACTCTTAATCTTTATCAAGATGGGATCCAATATTTTCTTCTCCTTTATCTCAACCAAAAGAGACGACTATGACACCGTATGTACAAACACACCCCTATCCTCTGAGTCCGTGAGACGAACACCAAGACTAGCCAATTGGTGAATGTCCTTTACCAACTCCCGCTTATCCTCATCATCATAAGCCAAACTCCTCTTAGATAGCCTGCTAAGAGCATCAGCAACAATGTTAAATTTACCTAGACGGTAATGGAGACTCATATCATAGTCCTTTAGTAACTCAAGCCACCTCTTTTGTCTAAGATTCAACTCCTTTTGAGTAAAAACATACTGAAGGTTCTTATAATCAGAAAAGATGTCAACATGAACCCCATAGTGACGCCAAATTTTCAACTCAAAAACCATAGACAATAACTCTAAATCATAAGTAGGGTAGTTATTCTCATGAACTTTCAACTGCCTAGAAGCATAGGTCACCACCCTACCATGTTTCATCAATGCACAACCAATCCCAATACGAGAAGTATCACAATATACTACAAAACCATCATCACACTCAAACAAAGTCAAAACTCAAGCCGAAGTCAATTTATCCTTCAACCTTTCAACCGACCATAAGAACTTGACCTTCCTCTAGGTCAACTTGGTCAATGGGGAAGCTATCATAAAAAAAATCTCCAAAAACCTCCTATAGTAACCAGCTAGATTCAAGAAGCTCCAAATATCGATTAGAGTCACAGGTCTAGACCACTTCTTAACCACTACAACTTTTAGTGGATCAACCATGATCCCTTCACTAAAGATCACATGACCAAGAAAAGTCACAGCGTTCAACCAAAACTCACACTTTGAGAACCTGGCATACAAATGATGATCCTTCAAGGTTTGTATCATGGCACAAAGGTGATCGACATGATCCACATTACTCTTAGAATAAACCAAGATATAATCAATGAAAACAATAACAAACAAATTAAAAAATGGATGAAATACCCTATTCATCAAATCCATGAATGCCATGGGGCATTGGTAAACCAAAAAGACATAACTAGGAACTCATAGTGACCATACCGGGTCCTGAAGACAGTCTTAGGGATATGTACTTCCCTGATCTTAAGCTGATGATAACCCAACCTAACATCAATCTTAAAGAAATACTTTGCACCTTAAAGATGATCAAACAAATCGTCAATCCTAAGAAGAGGATACTTATTTTTTATGGTCACCTTATTCAACTGACTATAATCGATGCACATTCTAAGGGAACCATCCTTTTTATGCACGAACAAAATGGGGGCACCCCCAAGGAGACACACTAGAATGGATAGAACCTTTATCTAAGAGATCCTTCAATTGCTCCTTAAGCTTCTTCAACTTATTCAGAGCCATTCTATAAGGAGGGATAAAAATTGGATGAGTGTTACGAACAAGATCAATTCTAAAATTAATTTCTCTATAGGTAGGAATTTTTGAAAGGTCATCCAGAAAGCCTCAGGAAACTTGCTAACTAAGGAAGCTGATTATAAACAAGGACCTTCCACGTTAGAATCTTTAACTCAGACCACATTATACAAACACCCTTTAGAAATTAACTTTTAGGCTCTAAGATATGAGATGAACCTCCCATTAGGCACTAAAGAATACCCTCCCATATAATGACCGACTCAATAGGGAGTTTAAACGTGACCCTATGGGTATGGCAATCTAAGGAAGCATAGCATGAATCAACCAATCCATCCCCAGAATAACATTAAAACCAACTATGTCTAACTCTATGTAGAAAGTAAATACAAGTGATTTCGGCCAGTGTCGGTACCAGAAGCAAAAGCAGAAGCAGCACCCTTCTATGCAGGAGCAGATGAAGTAGAAATAGGAGCACTTTGTCCCAAAAAGTTGTCTTGCTCTCAAGAATTAACTTTTGAGTCAATCCCAAGGCAAACTTCCTCATCCGAGACCTCAAATCCGACATCATCTCCCAAGCATACCTAGACAATTAGTGGAACTTCATGGAATACTCCTTGACTGATATCTTTATTTGCTTAAGATTAACAAATTCCTCCATCTTTGCTTCTTTCAATTCTAGAGGAAAGAAATGATCCAGAAAAGCATTAATGAAGTCCTCACACAGAGATGATTCATCAACATCACCCCTTGTGCGTAACCACTCCTCGTACAATTGATACTCCACGTCCTTCAACTGATAGGATGCAAACTCCACTCCTTCTACACTAGTGGGAACTGGTATGCGTGACTTTGAAAATATTTTACATCTCATCAAAAAAACCTTGAGGATCTTCCTCTACCTTAACATCGATAAAGATCATAGGACTCGAACTCATAAACCGGCCAACCCTTATGGCCTCAGAAGATGGACTAGAAGATGTACCTCGCTCGGCCTGAGAAGCTACAAATTGAGTAATCATATGGATCGACAAATGAAACTCAACATTCAACCTTTCAACCTACAGAATTAGTAAAAGACAACCAGTGTACCTACCAGACCATCAAGTATAATTCCCCTAGCCCAAGTATGGACTCTACAAGTAGAGCGAGTCTTATTATCATCATCCCCAGTTGAGACGGAATGGTTTGAAGGAACTTCAGATCTTTTCGGAGGCATGTTCTGAAAAGACAAGCAAATGAAAGTCAGAAGGATCCAAGACCTTAAACTTTATATCTTGAGGTAAGACAACAAGAAAGTGAAACATTCCTAAATAACTTGTGGCCTCTCTCTTATAAGTGTGACATGCTACACACCCATAAAATAGACTCTACTCGACGCAGCTTTGTGAACACCCCAACTGACCATGAACCTAGGTTCTGATAACAACTTGAAACGACCCAAAATTGGGCCTTTTCATATAAGCATCTCAAGCCTAACATGGACTGGATATATCCCTGTTAACCCCAGCTAACCATCACATCAATCCACCAGCGACGGATAACTCCAAACATATAAGAAGACAACGGAAACAAAACTAAAATTTATAACTTAAGAAAAACTAGCCATTCCATTCATATCAACATTCAACATCCAATCTACCCAAGTCCATAGTGATCCACAAAACCTCTACAAATTCAATGTATATAACATGTCAGGACAAGCCCCCGATAATAGCCAAATACCAAGTCTAAAATAAGTCTATAACATAAATAAAAGGACTATAAAATAGATGTCTTCTGAAGGATGGAAGCTCACTACTTCAACATCACCACACGAACCACCCAAACACCTGCCATTTCACAAGAACAGTAGAAGAAGCTCTGGCCCCTATGTCGCATTGGGGACATAGCGTTCGAAGACAGTTAGCGGTTGGAGCACTAGTATGTAACTCAAAGGTGAGGATAAAATAATGTAATTATTCAATACCAAGTCAAACCATCATAACTCACCACATTTATACATATAGGAATGTAAATACACATGGATACATCAAGTGTCAAAAGCTAATGAGGCCTTAGCATGCATTTCAAAACACTCAAACATGAACCATAAAGTAGAGGACTCTAACCTTCCACTGCTTAGGTTATATCGAGCAAGAGGACTCTAACCTCAAGTCATATCATTAGTCAAGTAGACTCTAACCACAAGCCATTTCATTAGACAAGTGGACTCTAGCCACCAGTCATTTCATTGCTTGTGTGGACTCTAACCACAGGACCTTTTATTATATAAGTGGACTCTAACCACCAGTTATTTCATTATGCATGTGGACTCTAACAATAAACCATCACGTCCATTACTAGTTGACATTGGTATTCTAACTTTTTGTCCATGCATTCACATTTGGGGACTTTAACCCACTTAACCATTTCAAGCCATCAAGGCCAAAATTTAATATCATACATGACCACAAGGCCTTCATGAACCATATATCGATCAATCTATTTATCAAGCCAATGCAGTCATTTTAAATATCATTCAAGACATATTGTGGTCATCAACCCTTTATCAAATCATTCATTAGCACTCTTGCACAAAACTTTAGTTCAAACACAATTCAATTTTACACTAGGGACTCTAACCCCCTTTTCTTTAACAAATCAAACCACCAAGGGCATCATTTAACTCATTACATGGCCAGAAAGGCCTATCCAAGATCATTTACTAAGCATTCTTACTCGTTAAGCCATTGCATTAGTGCAAAACTCTATTAGCGTGTAACTAGTCATTTCTCTTAGATATTTTCACAAACACCTTAAAGGCACATCTTAACCATGACCAAAATTTAAGTGAAAACCTTCAATATTAGGGTTACTCAAGACTCATTTATTAAACCAGAATCAACAAGCACCCATATGTGCAAACCGTCACTAAAACATGTAAAATTACAAGTTTAGACAAAAGTAAACATTACCCATCACTTTATATTAAAAGCCTCATCATTTGTTTCAAAATCCACCATTAAGGATTCATAAACAATGTTTAAATAACATGGTATTTGAGAAATATTAACCGGGGAAGAGTCACATGCCTTATACAAGATGATTCATTAAAGGGTTCTTGACCCCCTTGTCCTATGATGAACACTCTTAAAACCCTAGCCATCAATCATTGTGAGGAAGTTTTGAGTGTGTTTTAGGATGTTTTTGATCTTGTATATATGAAGAATAAAGGTCCAAATGAGATTATAAGTCGTGGGTTATAAAGTTTTAAGTGTAGGAAATGTGCCAAATATCCTCAGCTTATATCTGTAAATGATCTCCTAAGAAGGTACGACTCCATTTCTAAACCGTACCCTAGGATACGAGTGGTACCTTAACTCATACCTTAGGCCTTACTATGGACTTTCCCAAGGTATAACCACATATACATGACTTATATTATAGGGTACGAATGTTACCCTAAACCATATCCCAAATCGTACCTAAGATAGTTTTGACTAGGTCAAGCTTAACACTCCATACAACTTGGTAGTATACGACTCATACCCAAAGGTACGACTAGGGAGGGGCTAATCAATATCTTGGAAAGTGTGCAACCCCCCTCCATACTGTCTAGTATATGAGTGAGGGGTCACTAAGTCATATCCAAGGGTTCGACTGGTACCTTGAGTCATACCTAGTCCAGAAGATTCAACTAAGGGAATTTTTCTAAGGGTCCAAAGCCTAGGTTCTTCAGCTAGGAGGCATATACTTTTTTGAGATCTTGAAGGATAGAGTCTGTTAATAGACGAGATCCACCTATCTTGGAATCAAGATTACATCTCCTACAATGTCGATATAGCAAGTCCAACTAAAAAGTAGTGTAATCCACACCACGAGTCTCGACTAGGCTCAAATTATGGTTCCTATCCTCACAAACAATCAAAAACTCATACGCATCCTCACTCGGTGCACTATAAAACCTAGGCAAAGTCAATCTCAAAAATCTACTCAGCATCTTTTTGGCCTCCATGGATATAGAAGTTTCAGTGACTATCAATTGGGTAACCACCGATATACAAGGGACCTCAACTCTGGGAGCCACAACTACAGGTTGCACCTCTGCCTCAGCACCACTTTGATCCACAGACTATAAACAATCAGACAGTGCACAACCAAGCAATCCCACAAGCCAAATAAAACAAACTTGGGCACAAAAGAAAAAATAAACCCTGATAGAGCCTGGACTGGTACCTAGCCCACCGTTGTCTAGGGTAAAACAATCTCTAGCTCAAGAGAAAGAATAGGGTCTGATGAAGGCCCTTTATCAGTGCCCCTAATTGGGTACATATCTCTGGGTTGTCCATGACCTCTAGTCATCTATGAAATGTGACATGATCCCTAGACTTGACCATGAGACCCTTATTTCACATAGCAGTAACACGTGTCCTAGCCATCTGCAAAACAGTGAAACCAAAGAAATTCTTCAAAAACCAACTCAGACTCTTAACATAAAATGATTGAAAAAAATGATGCACTCCTAAGAATATCCTATAGCCTCCCAAAGATAATAAATAGAAGTTATTCTTTTGATCCAAGGAAATCGACTAGACACTTGCTCTCATACCAATAATAATGTAAATTTAGGCTCTGATACCAATTTGTCACGATTGTGAATCATGATGGCACCTACTTTATCCTGCAAGTAAGTAAGCTAAACCATAGCCCGGAGATATAAGTAATAGGCTAACTTGGTTAAAAAATTCCTAAGAATCAGAAATCAACCATTGAAGACATAATAACATTAAGACGATCATAATAGTCTAATAGATAGATCAAGATCAACAATCATCACATGAGTGAATAGTGTCTGTACAAGAGCTACCACAAATGGAACTTAAGTACTAAAGTAGTCAAGTACCATCTATCTCGAAAACTGAAAGACTAGACATAGATAATAGAAGGAAAAAGTAGCAACTCCAACTCCGAGAGCTATCCCTATCTCTAAAATTAACAAAGCATGTCACATCAGTGACATCTACTAGTACTCATATTTGCACTAAAAAATACAAAATTGTAGTTTGAGTACCAAAACCATGGGTACTCAGTAGGCATCATTGGACAACTAAGCTAAATCATGATATAAGTATGATAAGATACAAGATAAAATAAGCAAACTCAAGGTAATAGGGAAAACCTAGAAATAAGATCCAACACTACTATGCATAAATAAATAAAAAAATCCAAAATAGTAACATAAATATCACACATTTATAACTACAAATTGGTCTGATAAGTCAATAAGTGTGGAAAAATAAATAACCCAATACGAGCCCCCATAATCATGGAGGGTACAATCAATAGAAAGTAAATATCAAAGATCTATAACTTTACCAAATATCAGCTATAACTATCAAACCATCCATATCATATCACATCATACACAACTCTCAATGTCAAACTCTAACCAAAACTTATGCCATCATTATCATAAAATCCTCAATAGTATTAACATTGTAACATCATTTGGAGGATTGAGCCAAAACTCATATTATCAACATCATCATTAATAGATGAACTCAATCCTGAACTCATATCGTGAATGCTATAGTGGTTGTCGGACTTGAACTGGAAATCATATCAATAAACCATATCTATGAAACATATCAATAAACCACTTCAATAACCTATATCAATAAAATATATAAATAAACAGATCAATTAGCCATGCCAATAACCATATCTAAGAACCATACCAGTAGCCATATCCATAAACTATAATAATAAGCCATACCAAATTAGCACCAACTACCAAATGCGAAAATAGAATAATATTAAGAATTCTATCTCTTCAAGTCCCAAAATACTCATTAATAAGGGCATAATAAGAGGATAAAGTCTATAAAAGGTAGCATAAGTCTTGGCCTTAGGTGGGTCAGGGGGGCTTACTTCTAATCCATAAAATCTATTTTTAGGCAATTACTACCCTGGGCTAGATTAAGGTATCTATATCCACTTCTAGATGTTAAATAAGCCTTAATTAGCCACAAGATAGAAATTCTTCCAAAAACATAAGCAACTAAGTCAATTCCATCTAAAACATGAGTAACTAGATCAGTTCCACCTAAATTATAGTTTTAAGAAAGCCTAATCAGTCCAATAAGACTAATGATATCAATCATTCTTCCAACACCCCTATCCCATATCTAGTATAATATAGTAAATATACTATGAATTAGCTTAATCTATAAAGATGGTAAACATAGTCCACCTAGACACTAAAGAAAAGCTTAAAGAATCCTCTAACCCACCAATTTCCCTTTCTAAAAAGTTCGTATAATACCACGCTATAAAAATCATAATATACTCATCAAAATAAGAACAATGATACCCATATTGCACTATTATGATTTAGATCTAAAATTACGTAAAAAAACCTTGCATGCACCCCATTTGTGGAATCATACATTCAAAACTAACACAACATCCCTTATTCTCAAGGAACATTATCCTTAAAAATAGGTGATTTTGAGTTTTAGTAGTGATACAATCAACCCACCAATAATTAAGGGATTTTGTGGAAATCATGAGAAATCAACCAATGAATTGATGAAACTTACCAAGAATTCAAAGAGAAACTCATTAATTGATGATGTCCAAGCAATACCTCCTTTTAGGTGATAGTACGGTCATTGCCAAGATATAGTAACCTAACTAAGGTTGGGGTTGAATTCCAAGGGGACATGTGGACTTGTAAATCTCAGTGTTTGAAGTCTATGGGTAAAATAGGAAAAGTAAATGGGGAATTATGTGTAGTAATCTCGAGAAAAAAAGAGTACTGACTTGGTTGAAATTCAATTGTAAGTGAAAACTAGGATTCTGTTCCCCTAGTTTCTAAACTCTGTAGGCTTATCATGAATTGTTGAAGCAATCCAATATTTTGCATGTAGAATAGATAAGTTATGTATCTTCTACAGTCTTTTGGATGAGAAGAAGGATTTCACCCTTTACATTTTGAGTGCCAGGGTGTCGCATTACTTACCCTTATCTTGATCCCAGTTAACTATTACCTTTTATAGTTATTAGATAAAACCTAACCATCTTACGTAGATAGAACCTAGAAGCGTGGATCGACAATTAAACTCTAAATTACTATTATCTTTATTTTTTCTAAGTCAGTACTCCTATTTAGGATCACGTAGCAATATATAGGTAGGATCGCAATGTGTGCACCTATTAAGAACTCAATCATAACAAATATAAAGCAATGCTTACCTTGGTATTGGTTTAGATCAATAATTTCTCTTCCCTACTTTGTCAATTCGCCAGGGTTTTCACAACCCTAGATATGGGTTTTATCCACTCATGATTGTGAAGAAATCAATAACATTTATAACAGAAAGCATAGATGAAATCACAATGATAAGATGAATAAAAAACCACAATCATAACTGAATAATCAATCAAAGTCAATACAAGAGAATCCCAAGATCACGGATGGATCTTGGAATCAAAATAGGTTTTTGAGTAACAAAAGTGAGTGACTCCAATTAAAAAGTACATAAGGGGTATTTATAGTACATGAGAAAAAACTAAAAATAAAGTCTGAACGAAATAGGAGAAAACTGGGTTAGTGGCCACCTGCTCTCTGTACTTACGATCTGGCAGGAACAGGTAGTACCTTCGGTCTAGACAATAGTGCAGGTGCAGACCATAGCTTTTGGATGGACAAAGTCCTTCAAGTCAGCTGTCAGGATTTTTGGATTTCTGGCACCTACTTTGTCTACATGCGGTCTGTAGGTTGACTTAGTAGATGCCGAGAGTTAGTATTTCAGCTCTTTTCTGACTCTCGAACATGTATTGATCACAATTAAGCCAGAAAACATCTCGAACATCCATAATCGCTCTAAAAGTAGCCAAAAACACCTTTTTCACAAACTTAGCATCCAAAATATGGTTTCCTACAAAACATACCCAAAACAAATCATATCTAACAAAAGGCCTCAGAAACTTGCATATTTTCCTTGTTTAAGCATCGAAAGTGCTATATTTTTATAGCACATCAACACCATCAACTTAGAATGTTTGCATGTTCTCAGGAAACAAAAACACAACAAAATAGAAAAGATGCTTAACTAGGAGAATCTAAGCTATTCAAGGCAGACAGTCATCATATTAGGTTCAAATCACGACATCCCCTACTAATCCTTTTTTTAAAGCCAACTATGTATGAATTATAAACCACAACAATGTGACACAATGGGATCAAGGTATCGAAATTACATTAGCAACATATAACCACTCATATGTACAAATTACACTACCTAAAAAAGGCAAATAGCTAGCAACATGACTTAAGTGCCTTTACAACAAGGATGTTCCACTCAATCAAATTAAATAATGCATGTCAGTACAGGGACGGTCAAGAGACACTCACACTCAAAAAAGAATTTCCACTCAATGTGTTTCAAATACCATAGGCTTGCCCTTATTTTCTTTACCTTAGCATTCACATAGTCAAGTTAGGATCACTATAGGGCTTTTCTCGGCTTGTAATGTATGCTTGGGGGATAGTATGGTACATATGGACATATTTGGTGACTAAGCCTCCCTGGAACTATACTAACTTTTGGGTCTCACTTACTAATCAATTTTCTTTTTATTCCACCATTATTTCTCCCTTTTGTTCTTTTATTGCAAATTCAAATTGGGTGTGTTCTTTTATTCTTTATTTTTAATTTTTTCACGATTTTTTTCTTTTGCTACCACACCCAGCCCTACTAAATTTTTTCTCTAATTTTATCCTTCTTCATATCTATTTTACACTATGCACCCCTATCATAGCCACCCTTAACTTACGCATTTTGCCTGAGTTGAGGTGCATACTGTCTAAGGAGAAGTAGGGCCAAAAACAAATTCATTATAATATAAATGGGAAGATGAATAGGTGAAATAAGAAAAATAGGCTTCAAGGCTCAAAATAGGGATCAAGGGATATTATTTCATATATAGAAGGTTATTTAGACTAAAAGTGGAATAAACTCAAAAACGTCCTATGTTCCTTTCTTAACCAACTATCCTACAACCTAGGAAAGACTAACCAGGCAAGTTTTCAATTCAACATACAAAGGGAACTAAGTAGTATCTCACACACACACAACATAGAGTCAATATTACAAGCTACTACCTCTCCGGTTAATGCAATTATTTGTAAGTAAGTATCATATCCCTAAGCCAAATGCCATAATAAGATTCATAATGTTCACACATATATACACTCACACAGTTCTGAAACACTAAATTTTGGAGAGACATCATTTTTCTCAGAAATCAGTAAAAACATGATAATTTCCCTAATACTTAAAAAATCTCCTAATTACACAAAGCATAACACAATAGGAACAAAATATAATATGACACAAATTAACCTAGACATGTCAATTCCACCACCATACTGTGAATGATAGGAAAAGAAGCATAGCGACAAAAACCTATGAAAGTTATGGTACATCCCACCCCTAACTAAAAATTGTACATTGTCCTCAATGCGCTAAAATAAAGAAAAACAAAGGCAAGTGAGAACATACCTGGGATGCACTAAGCGTCCCTGTCATGGTCTTCCTTAGATGGGGGTTTATCTACTGAAGGAGGCTATGGTGGTGGCAATGCACTATGATAAGATGCACCCGCAGCTAACTCAGAATACCTTTGCCTATCAACAAATATAGTCTTCATCCAATTATAGGTGGTCCTTTTAAGGGCTTGCTCATATGGCCTATCTAGATTCTTCAAATCCCCCATTCAGCCTCTCTTGGTCCTAACTACGGGGACCACTACATCATTCTTCACAAATAAATCAAAGTGTCTAGGACCATGCAAAGGTGATGGTTGAATATTTGGAGATACATAGAGGGATGGCTAATATGTGTCTCTCAGTGAAAGAGCACACCTCTTCTCAAAGTAGGTCCACCTCCCTAATATCTTCTAGATTTGTCTTCTTAATCCTATAGAATTGGGTTATACTTGAGTCTCAAAAGTATTTATTCATGCTTACAACTCATCTCGTAGCTCTAACACGTAGCTCGGTGTGTAGACCGTAGTCTAGCCTTAGTTGTTTCTAGTGTAGTCTGGACCAATGGTTGGATCTACTCATATAATGTCGCCACCTTGGTCTCAACAATTGATATCTAAGTGTTCTTCACCTTTATTCTCACATCAAATCCTGGTGCATTTGTTATACTAGCCTCTGCAACAACAACCTCTTCAATAGAGTCTATCATAAAAACCACTCACATATCTCCTGGCTGTTGCACTTCAAACACACATCAAATAGTACTTACTTTCTCATCATTTAGTTTGAAAGTGATCTCCCCCAAGTCTATGTAAATTAACACCCTAAAGTGGATAAGAAGCATTTTCCAATATAATGGGGGCTTAAGAATTCACATCATAATCAAGAACCATGAAATTAGTAGGGAATATAAGGGATGTCACCTTTACTTCTACGTCACACAAAACACCCATTAATTTCTTCATAGATGAGTTATCCATTAATAGTTTTATGGATGTAGGTTTGAGTTCCCCCATCCTCAATAGCTTGTACACAACCAGTGGCATTACATTTACTCCTAATCCCAAGTCACATAAAGTATGCTTGACATTGAAAGGCCCAATAAAATACAAAATGGTTAATTCTTTTGGATCCTCCTTCTTTTCAAACTAATGGTAAGGAAGGAGTTGAATTATAAGGATGCACAAGATCATTGGTCTCGATGACCCAATCCTCACCACTATCATACTTAAAATCATTATCACCCTATGTCAACTTCTCAGACTCTACCTCAGTTGTCTCATCGCTCTTAGTGTTATCAGTCTTCAACTCCTTAATAGTAGGCATAGGGGGATCATCAGTAGTGGCACCCACAATTAGTGGTGATAGCTAAACTATGACTCATAGCTAGTGGATTCTAAAATTTTAACTCGAAAGAGTAAGAGGTTGTTACTGTTCGATCATAGTAGACATTTGCCCAAATTTGTGCTCCAACTGCTTGGTAGTAATGGCATAAGACTTCACCTTGTGGGTCAACCCTGAAATGTCATCCTTAATCTTCTTAATGTTGTTCTCCTAATTTTCTTAACCCTTCACCACTTTAGACAACATTTCTTCAATTTTTGATTTTTTATCTCGTGTACTTATCTCCTTCTCATTGTAATCATCTCTCCATCTCTACTCACCTTTGTTGTCCCTAAGTAGTCCTATATCTATCATCATAGTAGCTCCGACCTTGGTTTCCTAGTCCTTGGGCTCAAAAACCTTTTAACAGATGATCTAAATACCTAATCACCTCTTCTAATGCAGACTAATAAGATTAGAAGTTGCACCCTGTGCTTCTACTGTAGGAAATTTCTTAGAATTCACGGTCATGAACTTTTTTGCCAGCAACCCAAGATCAGTTATCAGTAGCATAATCTCTTATGCTACAAAATCATCAGATACTCTTGGTTCATCAATAACTTTAATAGTGTAACTGCTAGAATGTCTCTCTACCTACAGATTTTACCATCGATTAGTGCGAGAGATCTAGTCTAGAATATCAAAAGCTACCTCCCTGCGTAATCTCATAAAATCTCCTCCAGAGACAATGTCCATGATAACTCTAGAACTGACAGTTAGGGATCTATTGAATAACTCCAATAATTTCCTCCCTAAAATTCGATGGTTGGGAACCATACTCAACTTCTTCTTGAACCTAAACGAAGCCTTATACATGGACTCAGACTATAACTGCCTAAAATTATGTATCTCATCCTTAAGATGAAACATCCTGGATGAAGGAAAGAACTTATTCAAGAATTTCCTGCACAACTCATTCCACATAGTGATAGATCCTTTTGGAAGTTCGCCTAACCATAAAGATGCTTCTCCTGTAAGCGAGAAAGGGAATAACCTCAATCTAAGAGCCTTGTAATTAACCCCTGGATATGTATAAGTAGTTTAAATTCTAGTAAAATTGTCTAGATGCATGTTTGCATCATACGTAGGAAACCCCACAAACACACTGTTCATTTATAAGAGATAGATCATAGAACTGGTTATGTTGACCTTAACTCCTAGGGGAACAATAGAAGGAATGATTGCTCTTATTTTTGATGGCTCAACGTACCCCAGATCCTCTTCATCATCCTATATGGTTACAAGTACTAGTATGCTGGGATCACACTGTCTCGGCCACCTTGAACTCTATCTTGATTTCCACTGAGTGTTGCTTGATTGTCTGATACCTGTCTCTTCTTAGTTAACTCTGCCTCCAAAGTTATACACTGAGCATCTTCTGTTGTCCTCTTTTTATTAGCAGTTTGTGCTAAAATCACCCCTATTTTTCAATCAACAATATCCTAAACTCTTTCAGGGGGAGGGAGAGGTAGATCATTACAAAATCCTTTCGAAGGATTGCCCCTCTTTGGCTCTGACATCCTACTAGGCGTTTGTAGGATCCTCTCTGGATTCTGATTAAGTGGGAGTAAACGATTGCCTCTACTTCGTGTGCTAGGAATACACTAATTTATGCCAATTTAGAAAAAAACAAAAGACCCAAGAAATGCAACAACTTCAATTTGCAACTCAACACCGTATTCCACGGCAATGGCACCAAAATTTGCTAACATCCAAGCTACACCTCCTCTCAAAAGATGATACGGTATATGTCAAATATTGTAAACTAACAAATGTTAGGGTCAAATCCCGAGGGAATACATAGACTTGTGGATCTCAGATATTGTAATCAACAGGCAAATACTGGAAAAGTAAATAAGAGGATTTGAATAGCAATAACAAACAAAGAGAAAATATCAACTTCGACTGTAATAAGTATTGGTGAGCACTACGATTATGTTCCCCCTGTCTTTTCAACTCCATTGGCTTATCATGCTATGTTGAACAAACTCATTACCTTGTATGCAGAATTGATAAGTTATGTACCATCTACAGTCTTTTGGATGAGTAGACAGATTTCACCCTTTACCTTGTGAGTCTCAGAATGTCACATTACTAACCCTTATTGTGATCCTAATTAAGTATTAACTTTTGAGTTTCTAGTTATTAATTGAAATCTAACCGTCTTACGTAGATAATACCTAGTAGTGTGGATCGACAATAAAACTCCAAAATACTATTGTCATTAACTTTTCCAAGGCACTACTCTTTTGGAATAAGTAGCAATAATCTAGGCAGTATCTTAACATTGGACACCGCTAAAATAACTAATAAAGTGAAGATAATACAATGCAGGCATGGGTATCGGTTCAGAACAACAATAGCACTTCCCCAACTTCATCAATCCACCAGGGTTTCCTTTTTAGTATCGGTCTATCACCCAAACTTTTATCAACCATAATCTATCTAAATTGAAAAAGGTCGAATAAGTCGATGAAGATCAGTCTTAGCCAACCTATAAAAAAATTCTCAACTGACACAAGTTTGGAAATAGTGGTTGTAACTAAGCTTTACAACTCAAAGCTGAAATCTCAACACCAAAGTTGATTGTTAGGTCAAAAATATCCCAACTAATCTTATAGACGAGTAAGGATATAAATTCCAAATTCCATTGTAACCTTTAAGCCTCCATTCAAAAGAGTCAAGATTCAAAACTTGAGCCAACAAGTCTAAACTAAGGGAAAACGCCTAACTCACCCTCACTATAAAAAATTTGGCATATCCCCATTGGTTCTTGCAAAAATTAAAATTCAAATGTAGCTGAAGAACATTATAACAACTGGGGAAAACCACTGGTTGAAGACACAAGAAGTCAGCTCCATATCTACTGAAGGCATAATGCATCAAGGCATAACCAAGAACTCATTATGGCTACAAATAGTACTAGTGATAACCAAAACTCTATCAACTCAGACAAATGCAACCTTAGTCAGAAACTGATCAATCTAATGCTTCATCTAATACAGCGAATACCCATAGGCACATATCACCAAGGAGAAGCACTCTATGAAGTCACATTAGGCCTAACAAATGTTGAAATGAGTATTTCCTAAATCCACCTATGTAAAATAACCTTAACCGAACTAAACCATGAATCGTATTACCGAAGAATAGAGCACCATTCTCAACATCAATGCCAAGGTAAAACCACTATTGGAAAATAAACCAGGAAAATCAAGATAACAAACTCCTAGTTGGCCCGCTTATGAAGTGATCACAAAAAAAGATTACCCATTTATATCACAAAAAAACAAACCCATTTATAACTCGACTAAACTAAGAACTATATCACAGAGAGGTTGGAGTATCAAAGTCCACACAAATACCAAGATCAAAGTTATCCAAATGAGATAAACCCAACAACCAGGAAGGCAATCCCTAGACTTTCCAACATCAACATCAAGACAACCATTGAGCGATGAACCAGAAAATTGGAAGAATGAATCCCAAATCGATCAACCTCAAAGATGGGATTTTTAGAATGATAGACAGTGCTAAATCTCATTAATCCAAAGGGAAAGTCCTAGAATCTCAAACTCTGAAATAGGCCATATAACCAAAGAGCCAACTCTAAAAACATAATAGAACTATGGAAGGACAATTTACCTTCACTTTCATAGCCCACTCAACAACTGATCTAATATCACTAATAGAAGAGCAAGATGACCAAGCTCACCTTACTAAAAGAAAGAAAACCATATGTTCGAGCTAGCCACCTAGGCCAATGAATAAGAATTACGAGGAAGGGGATTATAACTAAATAATGCTAGTCTAGTTGTCTATTAAGTAAGAATCGATCAACATCAACACAATGACAATAACAACAATGGTAATAAAAACATCAATATAAGGTGTAGGTGGTAAAAAAATGAAAATTAGGAACAAGTACCACTCTATGGCCATAAGAAGGCCAATATGACGCGGTAAGTGGGACTCGAAACCAAATCCTACACCCCTAGGGAAATATCAATACTGATACACTCTATTCACTACTAAAAGAAAGAATCTATTGGGGTAATCACATAATTATGAACTCTACACCTAGTCATACAACAACCAACATAAACCTACCAAGGCACACAATCATTGATAGATATGAAAACCCCAATTCAAATCAAATAAAAGGATAAATTCATGAAATAAAGGCATCTCTATCATAGTGGAAACCCAAAAACATAAGCCTAATGTGATCAAAAAATATGAATCTGAGTGGGTCCAAAATCAAATTGACCATCTGAATTACCAACTGAGGTACTAAGTGTGCTACCCCTAATTAAAGGCACCACATATTTATGAGGCTAATTTGGATGAGCTGAATGACTAATAATCCCATGTCGGGGACTCTCTCTAGACCAATGATCAATCTCTCTAGAGTTGTAACAAACCCCTAAACCCCTAACCTAGTGAGAAACATAAGCTAACCTTAACTAGCTGACCAACTAATATTAGGAACACTCACTATTGAAGTGACCACCCTACCCGCAATTATAACATACCTCAAAAGCTTTAGGCTAGCGAGGAACATATGTTGACCCTGTCTGAACCTCCAACTCTTATTTGGGACATTCTCTATATTAGTGGCAAATCTCATTACAACTAAAACAAGCTCTTGAAATACTCTGAGGTATTGCACCCACTAATCCAAAATAGTCTCTATGGCCTTAGGATCCATACTAAATACTCCGCAAGGTCTTATGAGAATTCTTCTTTCTATGACTACCACGACTGATATGAGATCTACATATAGTCAAAAAAGATACCAGTAAGGAATTGACAGGCTACATGTAAAGTTGACCCCTATCAGAAAGATCCCTAATCTTGAATGGAATACTAATAACACTGTACTGGTGACATAGCCTCTTATCAACAACTCTATATGTCCCAATACATGCTCTCTCCGCATCCATTATATGATCAACAACTTAAGAGAAAGAAGATTCGGCTAAAATCAAATGCTCTAATGCCAAACAAAGTGGCAAATAATCCTCTAATAAATCTATGCCTTATCTCATGCTTTGAAGGATATACCATAAGAGTATGTGTATCCCACTTAAGAAATTTAGCCTTATACTCTAAAACTAACAAGGAACCCTGCTAAACACCAACAAACCCAACTGTGGACTGAGAATTACTCGATGAATCAAACATCATTTTTAGCTGTGAGATATCCATAAAAAGGCTTGAAATCCCTAATATTGAACCTTGAAAGGCTGAAACAGTCACAGACCCTACCAGAGCCTGGACTTGCCATAATTCTCTAGTTGGTGCTAAAGAACTTCGATATTAATCTATGAACCCATAGCCCGTTGATGAGCTAAAGCTCCAAAAACATGTGTAAAAGTTTTATTTGCATCAATTAATAACCTTGTATCATCCACTTAGAATAGAATAGAGTCAAAAAATACACTAGAGATTCAAAGTAATATAGACACATGATAAGAAGCCAAGAATAGAATTCACTAAAAATTCCTTGTAGCATCCCAAAGATATGATATATATATCTTTGTACTGATCTATAAGAATCTACTAGACACTTAGCTTTTGTACCAACACACCTGTAAACATAAGCTCTGATACTAATTTGTCACAATTAAGTATCTAAGGTCACGATGGCACCTACTATAATGCACCAATTGTTAAGCCAACCCGTAGTCCAGAACTGCTTGCAATGGACTACCAAGAGAAATAAAAGTAAATAAAAGAATAAATATAAGACCCAGCACCAAGCCCAAGCCCAAGTACCCCCCCTCGCCCCTCAGATTTAACTAGAGACTATGCCTAGGCCAAGGAAACCCTTCTCCTACGTGGACCTAGGTCCAAGACTTAAGCCATGCCCCCATTACCCCTTTCTCCCTCCCGTCTAAACCTGAGACCACCCAAGGTCCAGGGATACCCCACACTTTTTTTGCTCGTGCCATACCTAAGCTAAGGGACCCTTCACCCAGATGCAGGATCATACCTAGGCCTAGGACCCCCAACCTTCCTCCCACTGGCCTCGTCACCCTCCCTCCTTACTTTTTAGTCCCTCTTCCCGAACCCAGGACCAAGCCTAGGCGGACCGCCCCCCGCCTATACCTACTATAGCCAAGCCAAGGACTCCCCTTCCACTCCCCATAAAGGGGCAAATATATATAAAATAACCATAAGACCTAGTGAACTTAGTGCAAGAGCTTCTAATACAATATGAGTACAAGTAAGTTGATAAGTAAATTTATAGGTACAACCTTTCTATGAATACAATATAGGGATTATTCTAATCCATAAGAAGAGAGTAGTAATGTTTTGAATGTCAAAATCTCACCTCAATTCTCTGATCCATAGCTACTTTGCACGATGTACACACTATGGTAAGAAACCATACAATGATTTGTTGGTTGAAAAAGTGTAGTATGATCACCAAACACGTAGTACTCAATAGGCAACTGCCAAGTGAGATCCAAAGATAATTCAAGCATAAATAACATGCAAAGTAGGAATGTAAACTACAGTCAACTGTCTAGAATTACCAAGCACATAGTACTTAGTAGGAAAATATCGATGAGCTTCAAAGATAATTCAAACATAAAAAACATACAAAGCAGGAATGTAAACTACAATCAACTATCTAGGAATCTAATCATAACAAAGCTAGTGAGGCAATAAGGATAACTATCCTATTTTGGCAGTATACAGGAACTAAAGTACTACACCATATATCACTAGTCAAAATATGAACAAAGAGAGTAAGAAAGATATCTAATAATATGCAAGGCCAGGGAATATATATAAAATATGAATGATCAAGGAAAGGAGGGATATACAGTAATATTATGTATAAATATACATATATAGGTATATAATACTAACTCAAAAATAACAAGCTAAGGTAATCAGCCTATCTTCTCCTTGGGATCCTAACCAAGTAGTAAGCTAATGTTAGCATGATTAGGGCCTTTAGTCAAAATGTCTAACAAAGAATACATGATCCAGTATACAATCTACTATAATAAAGTAAAGGAGCTTAGAAATATACCAAATACCTTGGATACCAATTCATAATCAATTTGCCATGAACTAACCATAATAACAATGATAAAGTAACTGGTTAGTCTGAACAAACAATACCTAATCGAGGGCCCATAAATTAAGAAGGTTTAATCAACACTTAACACATAGCAATCATAGCCTATACCTATGTAACAAATAGAAATCATAGCCTATACCTATGTAACCCTCCATAAAATAGATAGATATGAACACCAAATAATAAATTAGTGATAGGCAATGCATATGAATGAATGAATGAATGAATACAAAGAAAATCCATAGTACCATAATTGAAACAAATACCATAATATACCAAGTATATACACCTTCTCTAGCTCAACAGCTTATAAGACGGAACATACAATGACCACTCTTCTCCAGAATAATGGATCATGGATGAAGGGGGCCCTAGGGGATTCGAGAATATCCATATATACTTACCTGGTCCAAATTTAGGGTTTTTATAATCATTATCATTAATATGATCCATCCTATATCGGATATATATATATAATAAGTGCAAGGACCTAAACAGTGTCTAAAAAGTGTAAGTTAGTAAATCCTTTGCTCGAGATTAACTCCAGGACTAAATCAGTATCAAAGAGTAGACAAGAATGGAAGCCCTCTCTACCGAAGTAAATAGTAGTGGTAAGAGTATGGATAAATCATGGACCAAAATTAGTCTTGGTATAATTTCTAAAACCTCGTAAATAATTAATTAAGGTGGTACGATTTCCATAATAAAAGAATCTATTTCAAAAGTGAAAAGTGGGAATAAATCCCTTTTAAGAAAACAATAGTAAAATTATAGTTTTGGTTGGAAACGTATCACAAAGTGAGCATGAATGTACCATAACCTATGCATGTCATCACCAGTATCCAAACAATATAACCTACATAGTTAATTGTCTATAGACTAATACCATATTCTTTGTAAGGATAGAATACTCACCTAGAGTTCTCCAGGTATAGAAACTACGGCCTTGGATCCAACAGTGAATAAATAGCATAATGGTAATTCTATAAATTGAGAAACTATGATGAAAGCCATTAAGTAAAATAGTAATGAAAGCCATTAAGTAAAATAGTAAACCTTATACTAAAGGGTACTTATGATCAACTATGCTCAAACATGCTTATATTCTAAGGTGATAGGATCTCATAGCCATAACAGGTATTTCATCTTAAGGGTCGGTTTAGCCTTGTGTCCCCAAACTCCTAAGTTAGGCTAAGGCCTATTATTCTAGTCATAAATATGTCCTACTATACCCACCTAACATACAATTTATACTATGTACCATCTAATGAAGAAGAGTAGACTGAAGCCTGCCTAGATTCTGAACCGCAATTCTTAAATTGTCCACAACCTCTTTTTTCTCCATGGTCCCCAAAAGGACCCATATTTCTCTATAAAAGATTAGGTTAGAATTTGGGTCAAGATGAGCCCATAGAGCCTACAAATAGAATCCAAAATTGAGTCTATCATAAGGTCCCTTGAAAGAAAAAGAAATATGTGCTCAAAAGTTGAGCACAAACGGTGCATAGATTAGTGCCCAAAGTAGTCCTTACGGTCTAAGGATTTTAAGACCTAATTTCTAAGAATATACAATGAAAAGAGATAGAATTTATTGGTGAAAATAATGGACAATGACTAAGGAGTGTTAGGCTAGCATACCTTAGCTTCAATGGATGATTCCCCACACTTCCCACACTCTAAGTTCACAAAAATAGTTGGAAATAGTTTAGAAAAGAAGAGGAAAATTGGGTAATAAAATGGGATTTAACACCTCGGGTACCGCTAAAGAGGTCAGTAGGTCGCTAAAGTTGTTACCGCTAATGAGGATCTTAGACCGATAAAGCGGCCATGTAAAGAGAAGTGGAGGCCACTAAATTGGTATCATATCTACTAAAGCAGACATTGATCACTTAAGTGATCCTTGGAAAAATAGCCAAGGTTGTTAAAGCGACTCAATGTCTCTAAAGCAATTACTGCTTAAGCGGTCAAATGGATGCTTAAGTGGTTACACTCGCAACTTGAGGTATAATATTTTCTAAGTCCTCCAAATAAACACTGACTAAGTTCTTGGGATTCATTCGGGACCTCATACATGAAATGAATAATGATACCATACCTAATTCGACAATTTTGGCTTAAAAGAATCATTAAAACTTTCATTTGAGACTATTTTGATTAAATATAGGGCTCACACCTTTATTTCCATTTTTCATATAGTCCATTCATAGCCCAAAATGAGTTCAGAATCCTTGGGACTTGAAACAAGGATTTCCCGACACTAAAATTAATATTTTGAAGCTGATAGCATAGTTGGATTGCTTATTTGAGGTTGTTTACTAGGATTTTTGGTCTAAGATTTAACAATGATAGCTCTAAAATAAGGAAATAAGCCTAAACCCCAAATGAACTGCCTGATAATCGAGCTGACAATTCCAGCGACTCATAAATGATCTATAGCCAATCAAACCAAAGATTTTGACAACTCGGGGAATCAGTGGAAAGACTCAAAATGTCAAAAATACATGTAAATCGAGAAAATAACCTAGCGTCATTACACAAAATTCTTTCAAGCATGTGTTTATCCCATAAATCCAGCTATCACTTCTAGAAAAAAAAGGTTTCTTATTCAAATTTAATAAGAAATAATTTCTAATATGACTAAGCTTTTAAATGACAATAAACAAAGCACAGAAATAGATGATACCAGCTGTTGGATTGTACATTCCACAACACATTTTTTTCACATGGACAGCTATACGCTACACTCTCAAAGAGGATATCAATGTCAACGACAAAGGTTTTTGTCATGACAAAGCAGCCTACGAGAAAAAAAGGGAACATATACCAAAAATATCATCTATAAAGAGATATTAGGTCAGTTACAACACATAAAACTAAATGATACAAAAAAATTTATACACCTCCAAATATACTATGACTAACTCACCTCAAATATTCATTTTGTGGGTTCAGAAGATCAACTGTTACATTATATTTAGCTATTGCATCAAAGTAATGATGTTTATTTCATTTTTTACACTCATTTATATAATGAGACTCATTGTCACAATCCAAAACCAAGGGTCATGATGTCACTTGTCGCAAAAAGCCTTGACAAGTAAGCCTATCAACTGATGTGCGAGCCTATGCTAACATATTTGAAGCTTTTAACTATAAATAATTGTAAGGTCTTGAGCAACTTTAGTTGTTTTTGATTAGTTTACTTTGATTTTGTAGTAAATATAGAGATAAAGGGGAATCACCAATAAAGGAAGCAAAAATCTTAAAATATGAAGCAAATAAAGTGTGGCTGATGACATCCATGACACGTCGTCAGCCTGGTGATAAGCTATCAAGGATGTCGTCAACCTTAAACAGAAGATGGAAGTTGAAGAAAGTTTGTGATGACATCCATGACACATTGTCAAGATGGTGATAGGCCATCATCGTCGTGTCAGCCTTAAGCAGCAAGAGCCAAAAATATAGAGGAGCTGATGACATCCATGATAAGCTGTCAAACTCCTAATAAGCCATCACTGACGTCGCCATTTATTTTGAGAAAAAGATTAAACTTCTATTTTATTTCCTTATTTAGGGTTAACTATTTAAAGACTTTTTTAGGGTTTTCTAGACACAAAAACTTATCAATCAACATATTTTTGGACAGATGATTTCTCTCTCTCTCTCTCTTTTTAGACTAATTTTTTAGGAGTTTTGTCTTGTGAATCAATTCAAGTTATACTTTTTTATCTTCATCATAGTTGTAAGTTAATCATCTCAATTATAAATTCAATTTGTGTACTTATTTCTTGCATCATGAGTGGCTAAACCTCATTAACCTGAATTATGGGACCTAGGGTTAGGCCATAAAGAGGAGCTAAATAATCAAGATTTAATAGGTGTCAGGATTTCTTGATAATTCTGAGATATTAATTAATGTCTATTGGTTGCAAACTGTAGGCATACCTACTTTGATTTGCTTAAGAAATAAATCATAAATAGTAGGAAGTGAATTATCAATAGGGACTCAAAAATACTTCGTTTAATAATCAGCGTTGTAACAAGATTGATTAACCTGAGGTAAAATCTGCGCAGTAATAGCGATTCCCTAAGTCGGAGAGGATTAGGAAATTAGATGCTTAAATAGGTCGAGAGATATTTGAGCATATAATCAATAAATATAGCTTGTTATCCTAACCACTGTGAGAATCTTGAGTCACCTTTGGAATATGTCATGTACCGTAAGCCCTAGTGAACATAATTCTAGTTATTTCCTAAAATCTTGGTTACAAACATCAAAATCAAAGTGTCAAACAATTATTTGTTAAACTTAAACCCCCATTTCAGGAGATGTTAAACTATCAGTAAATTAAACTATAAATAAGTTGAGTTCATATCATATTCCCTGTGGGATTCAATCCCAACCTCGTTGGGTTTTATATTGACAACGATCGCCTACACCCATTCAAGAGTGTAGTTTGAGTGTTATCAAAAATGGCATCATTGCCGGAGAATACGGTTGTAAACTGAAAGTTTGTGTGGTCTAATTGACTATTAGTTTAGTTTCCTAGATTTATGTTTATTTGTTGTTTCTATTTATTGCAGGTTCTTTGTTGTTTATGCCAAAATCAAGAAGTTACGCAGAACCGTTAGTGCCATTTAATCCAGAACCTCAGCTGATCGTGAGAATGGCTGAGCAACAAGAGGCGGAAAGATTAGCTGTTTTGTCCAGGGCTAAGGTAAACGTACAGAACCAGGGTCAACAAGTACATCACCCAAACCATGATGATGAAGACTTGGGTGATGAGGAATTGCTGAATCCTTAAAACCCAAGGCGAGCTGAGCAAATTGATGCACCAGTGCAGCAAAATTTTGACAGAAACCGTCCAGTCAGAGAAATGTATGGTCAACAGCCTGTCCATTATGAGGTTGATGATGATGATGAAGTAATGGATAGAGCAGGTGCAACTGGTGATATCATTACTCTACCATTGGCACCTGGTGCAAAATTCAGCATAACAAGTACCATGATCCAACTTCTAAATATGAAGAGATCTTTTGGAGGCTTTCCTGGTGATGATTCGAACATACACTTGGTGAACTTCATCACCATTTGCAAATCTTTTGATAATTTAGGAGTGAGTCAGAATGCAATCCAATTGAGATTGTTTCCATTGTCTCTATCTACGGAGGCAATAAAATAGTTAAATGAGCTGAAGCCCGATTCTATAACCAACTAGAGACAGTTAAAAGTGGCATTCCTAGAACGATTTTTTCCATCCTCCAAGAGGGTACAGTTAAGGGATAAAATCTGTAACTTCAGGAAGCTCCCAACTGAAGCCTTGCATGAAACTTGGGAGAGATTCAAGAAGAAGCTGGCAGAATGTTCGAACCATAACATGATAGTCTTGTGCTTGATGGAGACTTTGTACAGAGCTTTTAACTCTATGAAAAAGCCAATTGTAGACAATTCTGCGGGTGGTTAGTTCATTGATCTCTGTTTTTTAGAGGCTTCAGACATGTTGAATAGAATGACCAAACAGAGTTGGGCCTGGTATACCAGGGATTCTGTGGTAGTGAACCTGACCATTTTTGTTGGTATAACTATGGAGCAGCGCAGAAGGGATGAGGAGCAAGACCAAGTTATGGCCCATTTGAAGACACAGATGGACTTGCTGACCAAGTACTTGTTGTCAAGAAAGACTGAAAAATTTAAGGTTGTGGAGTCTCAGTGCACTGTTACTACTAATGCAGATGAAGAGGAAAACTATGTGAGTAATCAGGGGGGTTTCTGAGGCAATAGCCAAGGGAATCAAGGTTGGAACTTTTATGACAAACCTAATTATAAAGATAGAGGGCAAGGACATTGGAGAAGCAATAATGATAGGAGTGGTTTGTATGTTACTCTTGGAAGTCGAGATGCTGCACCAACTAGCTCTAGTAAGATGTCCATAGAGGACATGATGGAAAAATTACTGAAAGGAGTTGAGGCTACCAACTCAAGGGTAACTACTATGAAGAGTGAATTCTCTACCCTGAGTCAGTTGGTTAGTTCACACTTCACTTCTATCAAGTAGTTGGAGCCTCAGATGAGCCAACTTTCCAAAACACTGAACCAAAGAAAATGTGGTACTTTTCCTAGTGATACAGTTCAGAATTCATAGAATGATGGCTCATTTATGGAGATTACCACTAGGAGTGGTAAGATCTTACCTGGCCCTTCTGTGGGAAACTCAATAGATAATGAGATTATTATTAATGAATCCAAAGAAAGTAATCTGGTAGAGTCTGAGAAGCTGGATAGTTCTGCTGACTCTTTGGAGAAAAAAAAGGAGAAGGAAAGGAAGTGGCGTTGAAAACTATCCCTAGACCACCACCTCCCTTTCCTCAATGATTGAAGAAGGCTGATGATGCCAAATTCAGCAAGTTCTTAGCAATGCTCAAGCAATTGACCATTAATCTTCCTTTGGTTGAGGCACTTGAGAAAATGGCAGGCTATGCAAAGTTCATGAAGGACCTTGTAACATAGAAATGAAAGGTTAGCCATAAGCTAGAGGATAATCTTCTCTGTATTGGCGCTATCTCTATAAGGTTTTTAATGCAGAAAAAGGCAGACTCAGGATCATTTACCATCCCATGTACTATTTGACCCCTGAAGTTCACAAAATCACTATACGATCTAGGAGCCAGTATAAATTTAATGCCACTGGCTGTGTAAAAGAAATTGGGTTTGGGGGATCCTACCCCAAAAAATATGTGGTTGGTAATGGCAGATAGGTCTGTGAAGAGGCCTGTGGGCATACTGCACGATGTTTTGGTAAAGGTAGCCGATTTTGTTCTGCCTTCTAATTTTATGGTCTTAGATTGGGAGGTGGATTTTAAGTGCCTATCATCTTGGGTAGGTCATTGCTTGTAACTGGGAGAGCGCTGGTAGACATGAAGTTGAACCAGCTAAATTTTACGTTCAACAACAAAGAACCACGCTTAAAAATATACCCGTCCATGATTCATCCAAAAGAGATGAGTATGTTCTCGATCGTTGACATCTTCTATGATGATGGTAAAGGGGTATCAACTAGTTGTCTTGGCAAAGCCTGAGTAGTCAAGATAACCAAGTCATGCTGCGATAGTAAATCGGGCGCTATTGGGAGGCAACCCAAATTTTTTTGTTTAAGCAAGAGTTTTTATTTTTATAGTTAGGATTTAGTACAGAGAAGGTGGAAAAATGAGGAGGTCAGCTGAAAGACCATGATGACATTCATGATAAGCCATCACGACTGTGATAAGCTATCACAATTGCAGTCAGATAGGCCAAGCTTAAGGCATTCTATGTTAAGGGTGACGACGATTGTGATAGGCTATCACACTCCTGATAAGTCATCACAAATCATCGTCAGCCCATAACCTTAAAAGCTGAATTTTGGGCCCATTTTCAAGCAGATCTGACCCAGCCCAACAGTGAAACCTTTTCAAATTTCCACTAGTTTTATTTATTTTTCTTTAGTTTATTTCTTTCCTTAGTTAGATTATTTCCTACACTTTTCAAAACACTCCAAGAAAATAAGTTCCCTTGTGTGTGGGTTTGAACTTCACAATAAAGAAATTCTTCCTACTTCCTACTTCCTCCTGTGCGTGTAACCAAATTAAGAGCTCCCATCAAGTATATTCGAACTTTAACTCTTCTCTTCTCATGGAAAGTGTTAGATAGATGATAACCTAAGTCCCCAAGATGCTTGAACCAAGTTCAACTTGGAAAGGAGCTAAAATCGCACCTAGGGTTTGTTGTGCAAGCCCAAGGTTTAAAGAGATAGATCACAAATCAAAATTCAAGTGGATTTTGAGAAATAATAGGGACCAAAAATTGAGTTACAATCAAAAGTGGGTTCTGATAAGAGGTGATGACTTCTATGATAGGCTATCACAATTGTGATGGCTTATCAGGAATGTCGTTAAAGGCTGATAAAAATGAAGTGGTTTCTATTTAGAGATGACGACATTCATGATAGGCTATCACAATTATAATGGCTTATCAGGAATGTCGTCATAAGTTGTAAAACTTTTTGAAGGTTCTGTCTAAGGTTGACGACAATTGGATAAGCTATCACAGTCGTGATGGCTTATCAAGAATTGGTGTCACACCTAGAACCTAAAGCATGAATAAGCTGAAATAATTAGCGTTTTTGTGTTTATGCTCTTATGGACTAACCAATGGTTTTTCTACTACTGCAGGAACCTTATAATGGCACCAAAAAAAAAGATCCCCACAGGATCAAAGAAAGAGACCAAATAAAGTGTATGTCATAAGCTCATCGATGAGGAATTGATTACGAGGAGAGGAACCCCTGCTCAAGAAGAAAAAGAAGAACCAAAGTCTAAAGAAACCTTCACCACCTCCACCCATTAAAGTGGAGGATAGTGATGACACTGAATCAACGAAAGCTTCTAAGCAGGAGGAATCTAAATATTCTAAACATGAACAACATGAGTCTGAACATGCTAAATCTGAAGAAGAGGAATAGGATGGGTCTGAAAAGTTTGAGTCTGAGGGAATAGCATCTAGATCCCCGTCCACTAAACAATAAGATGATGAAGAGTCTCCAGCTCGAGGAACACTTATCAAATGTAAGAACCCTAAAGTTAGAGATAATGCTAGGTAGGAAATTCCCAGTGCAGAGAGCATCTTCATCGCTGGGCTCCGCAAAATTGATAGAAGGAGTGCTAAGAGGCCGATTCAAGAAGAAAAGATAATTATAACCAGAGGGTTGAGCAGGTACCCTGAAGTGGAATAGAAGTTCCAAGAGTATGGCTTGGGACGGACCACAAAAGGAGGAGGTTCAGTTTGCCCTGCACTGGTTCAGGAGTTCTACGCGAACTACCAAGCTCAGTTGGAAAACATGTGTAGGCCAGGTAAAAGAGTAGCAGATCGGCCCCTGTTGGATAGAGTGCAGGTGAGGGGCGTAAATGTTGATGTCTCAATTAGAACTATTAATAGGTTCTTGCATGGTCCCAACTTCACTCCTCAGGCCACCACTCCATCAGTCTATGTGCGGATTAGGAACAAGGAGAAACAACATCCATAGTTGGCCAATATCATAGCTGACGAAGATCCAGCATGGGTAACAAACCCAAATGAAAGAATCTACAAATCCTATTTAACTCAAGAGGCAAAGTTTTTATGGGGTATAGTGCGTGTCTGGATGATACCCACTGATGGAGACAACATTCTGGGTGATAATCGATCTATTCTAGAGGCAATCATGGTGAAGAACCTTCCCTTAAATTTCAGGGAAATCATTGCAGATGAGATAAACATTAGGATGTCAAGAGCTGACACTGCTTATCCTTTTCCTTGTCTTATCACAAAGTTATGTCGAGCTTCTAATATGCCAAAGATTGTGGGAATTGATGATGATGTTCCTGCTCGAAAGACTCACAACCCCATACGATTTGATGAGAATCAGCCGGGATTGAGACTTGATAGAGGTGTAGAGATAGCAGCAGACCCTCCAGTTACAGATATAGGAGCAGCACCTTAGGTGGAAGTGCAAAATTTGGAGATTGGGCAACCAACTTCCTCAGCACAGGCAGGTTCAGTGCCTGAAGGGGTGCCAAACCCCCAGTTTCTATAACAGTAGTAGGGTTTGCATTTCATTCAGTTGATATCAGAAAAATGGATAACCAAGTCAAGTGGTGTGAGGCACAGATACATGCTTTTGCCAAATAATTTGCTATTGTAGTGGACAAGAGAATCAAGGTTGCCCTTGAGCCTTTTATGACTTTTCCTGAGCGAGTTGCACATTTAGAGAACCGATTTGATGCACGGGCAAGAGAAATGACAGAAGTTGATCTTACTAAATTCAGAGAGGCATTAGATAAGGTAAAAACAGATGTTGGGGTGTTGCAGCAATACCAATTTATGATGCCAAAAGGTCCGGCCATGCATAAATCTGAGTAAGACATCCCAATACTTGACCTCACTAAAGATTCCCCAAACAAAAAAGAAGAAAAATAGGGGAAAGAAGGGAAAAGATAAGAGAGAAAGGCCCATCATTGATGAAGAGCGAAAAGCAGAGAAGAGGGAAAGAAAGAAGGAGAAGAAGTTAAAAAAGACAGAAATTGAGTCCTTAGTTGATAACGAGAAATGGAAGGCAGCCATCCGAGCTAGGGCTGCAGGTGCCTCATCTAGCAGGCCTCCAGCTACTACAAAGCCAGATGCTCCTAATGGAGAGAAGATAGCAGATAATGCAGTAGCAGGGTCGGAGACCCAGGATCCATGTGCTTAATTGCCTTATAATATACCCTAACCCTTAGAGCTGTTTATTTTTTATTTTAGGTTGAGGGTGTAGGGTAGGTTGTTGTTGTAGCATATTTTGTATATAATTAGGAATAATACAAGTACTTGAGGCAGTTACCTTTTTTTTGTGATTTTTGAGTACCTCTCCAGTGGTCTGATATATTGTATACTGTGTGAATTGCACCCATTTGTGACCACTGTGCATCTTTTTGAGGCATTAGTCTAGAAACTAAATAACCTTTGTTAAACAAGTGCATGAATCTGATAAGTAGTGATATGCAAGATACTTGTGTGCCATGTGTGTGTAAGGTCTTACTCAGTTCCCATTGTGTGTTAAATCTAGAACTTTCCCGGTTAGTCTTGCAATGGTTATAGGATAGGAGTTAGGAAAGGATCATAGGTCCTGTTTGATTTTAGCCCATTTTAGCCTAAATGACCTTCCCAATGTGAAGAATATCTCTTGATCCCATTTTGAGCCTAATTAGCCTATTTCTTTCTTCGACACCTCTCACCTTCCCATTCACATCACAATGAACCTATTTTGGACCTGGTCCTCCTTGGACACTGTGTACCTTGACTTAGGAAAACAACCTAAGTTGAGGGTGGCTATCATAGGGGTGTGTAATGCAAAATAAGTATGAAGAGAAGAAGAATAAGAGAAATGCATAAACAAGTTGGGTGCGGTAAAAAAGGAATAAGAAAAAGAGAAAGTTGGGTAAAAGATGATAGAAAGATAATCGGATAAGTGAAAAGGCTGCATCCATCTTGAGCATGTGTGATCAATTAAAGAGAGGAAGAAAAGAAGGTTAAGAGTTCAAACCTCGAGAGTTTAGTGTAGTGTCAAGGAGTCGTAGTCACTCTAAAATACCCATGAATATCATACCATCCCCTGGCCTATGTTACAAGCTTAAGAAAAGCCCTATAGTGATCCTAACTGACCTGTCTGAAGACTTGGGTACTAACTATAAGGGCAAGACTATGGCATTTGCATGCAATGTTTGGAACTTCATTCTGAGAGTGAGTCTTGTGTTTATCCTTGTGTTTATACACGTGAATTCTGATATGAGTAAAAAAAGGATTTCTTTGTTGTGAGGGCACACTAGGTATGTTTCTAATCACTGACATGATCGGATAGTGTGATTTGGGCATAAGCTTGGTTGTTATTGCTGAGTTTTTGCCATATGTTGATCCTTGTGAGTTGCCTGGTTGTTTTCAATGATAGACACAGTTGTTCTTAATTTGAGTGACCTTGGAGATTGTGAATGTAGTCTGAACTGATATGAGTAGTTATCTGCCAAATTGTACTTTGCATACTCTTAGTTATGTTATTGTTGCTTGAGGAAAAGCAATTTTTTAAGTTGAAGGTGTTGATGTGCAAACCTATGCTAACACATTTCAAGCTTTTATATATAAATAATTGCAAGGTCTTGAGCAACTTTAGTTGTTTTTGATTAGTTTACTTTGATTTTGCAGTAAATGTAGAGATAAAGCAGAATCACCAATAAAGGAAGCGAAAAACCTAAAATCTAAAGCAAATAAAGGACTAAGTGTGTCTAACGACATCCATGACACGTCGTCATCCTGGTGATAAGCTGTAAAGGATGTCGTCAACCTTAAACAGAAGATGGAACTTGAAGAAAGTTTGTAACAACATCTATGACACGTCGTCAAGATGGTGATAGGCCATCATTATCGTCGTCAGCCTTAAGCAGCAAGATCCTAAAATACAGAGGAGCTGACGACATCCGTGATAAACCACCAAACTCCTGATAAGTCGCCACTGACATCGTCGTTTATTCCGAGAGAAAGATTAAACTTCTATTTTGTTTCCTTATTTAGGGTTAACTATTTAAAGCCTTGTTTTAGGGTTTTCTAGACACAAAAACTTATCAATCAACATATTTTTGGACAAATGATTTTTTTTTCTCTCTCTCTCTAGACCAATTTTTTGGAAGTTTTGTCTAGTGAATCAATTCAAGTTATACTTTTTGATCTTTATCATAGTTGTAAGTTAATATTCTCAATTATGAATTCAATTTGTGTACTTGTTTTTTGCATCATGAGTGGGTAAACCTCATTAACGTGAATGATGGGATCTAGGGTTAGGTCGTGAAGAGGTGCTAAATACTCAAGATTCAATAGGTGTCAGGATTTCTTGATAATTCTGAGATGTTAATTAATGACTGTTGGTTGCAAACAGTAAGCATACCTACTTTCATTTTCTTGAGAAATCATAAACAGTAGGAAGTGAATTACCAACAAGGACTCGAAAATATTCATTTAATAATCAGCGTTGTAACAAGGTTAATTAACCTGCGGTAAAATCTGGGTAGTAATAGCGATTCCCTAAGTCCAAGAGGATTAGGAAATTATATGTTTAAATAGGTCAAGAGACATTTCAGCATGTAATCAATAAAGATAGCTTGTTATCCTAACCACCGTGAGAATCTTCAGTCACCTTTGGCATATGTCATGTACCGTAAGCCCTAGTGAACATAATTCTGGTTAATTCATAAAATCTTGGTTACAAAAATCAAAATCAAAGTGTCAAAATATTATTTGTGAAACTTAAACCCCCATCTTAGGAGACGTTAAACTATCAGTGAATTAAACCGTAAACAACCTGATTTCACACATATTTCTTGTGGGATTCGACCCTAACCTAGTTGGGTTTTATATTGACAATGATCGCTTACACCCATTCAAGAGTGTAGTTTGAGCGGTATCATCAACCAAACTAGTATGAAATAAGAAAATCATACCAAAAAACTAGGCAAGACTCTGAGAACAAAGTCGAACTACACATATATAGTAATAGCAGAAGTACATAACCAAAGATACCATTAAATAATCCCAAAACTTAGTGTCAAAGTTTAAGAACTACTAAGCATATCTCGAATGTCAAAAGATATAATGATAGTTCAAAAGGATCATGATTTGTCTGCGAATACAATAAGACATGAAATAGATAGGAACATGTAGTAGATCAACTCTAGAAGCATAGATAGAATGCTACCACGAATATACTCTAAATCTCACCTGAATCAGCAATTGTGTGGCACACTCATACATGGATCTACACCGAAAGAACGCAGTAGGGGTGAGTATGGTCCACTTGTACTTAGTAGGTATCATAGGCCAACTAAGCAAAGTATAACATATGGCAAATAAAATACACATTATGGGTACGTCACCTGCAATCAAGAAATGTCCTAGTATCCCACACCATCTCTACTAATAGTTTTAATATTTACATATATACCACACTCAAATATAAGGAAGAAGAACAAACATACACGTATACCAAATACAAGGATAAAAATAAAGTACAAATAGACAGATATCACATGAAGGATAATGATACAACACTAAATGTGCATAACATATATGATGCATTGAAGATGATAATGATAATGATGATGATGTAATGCTTAAGGTTACTTCACAACCTCCGTATATACCTACCGAGCGTTACTCCTAAAGCAGGACCCATAGGGTGTACTTTAACCCGTATACAATCCAATATCCAATACCAATATTCATGACTCCTCTCTGACACATCCCTTGGCAAAGGGTCTATAAAGATGTCACAAGACAGTGTTTCTAGTATTTCCACAGTGGTACCAATGTTTCACAAGTACCTATAATAGGAGGATACCACAACCAATCCAAAATGACAATATCCAAAGCCAACCATTATATACTATCCATATGAGCCAAAATCCACTCAATATGCCTACAATCGTGAGTGTACTGTAATCCTATGTCAATAGAGCGAAATACATGACAATATGTCATTGATACCACATAAATTCCAATTTAGGCTTTTCACCAGAATGATACCACCAAATATACATACATAAGGCCAACAACATCATAATAGATCCTATATGGTTACACATAGTAGATAATGTCTCAATACCAACAAATAACAATAATACAGGCCCCCAAACGGGCACAACACAATAATATTTCCATTTCCAAGATTAGTTCCCTCACCCATAATATGATTTTACACCAAAATTAACTATTCATCCCACTCTAAAGAAAGTTAATCCATAATCTATCTCAAATACCAAAAACTAATGCAAAAAGCATTCACCATGAAGCTTTCTCCTCATGCATGGACACAAAATCAAATACACAAATATGGAATCTATGTGTTACAAGGAAGCCAACGATTCCTATATTGCCCATTTTTTAGTTTGGATCAAAACTGACTCCTGAAATGGGTTTTTGAAAATAGAAGGGTAAAATCAAAATTTTAGTATAAAAACATATTACTCAAGAATAAAGGGACTTATAAAAGAAAACCCAAGTGAAAACGAGAAGGAATTGGGGTTTAAATCGAGCAATTGTTAATTTAGGTCTTCTAGGCCAAAATCCCAAAATTTTACTTTTAAATCAAAGTTTTAATGAGGTTTAAATGATAAACATTGAAGAAAAATAATTGAAATAGGGATTTGAAGCTTACCCAAGCTTAAAAAATAGAAGAAACCGAAAAACTTAAACCCCCTAGATCCAAGTCTCAAAAACAGTGACAAAATCATAAAAATGGGGAATATGACCCACCGAGGTATTGTTTAAATGACCATCAGGTCGCTTAAGTGGTAATCTCTTAAGCGACCAGGGGTCATTTACGCGATGCCTGCCTTGTCGCGTAAGTGACCAGGCTTTCACTTAATGCTTAGGCCACTATTTGGTTGTCAAACCAAGTTAGGTAAGCGACCAAAGTGTTGCTTAAGCAGTGCACCAACTAAGTAGTACATTAGTTGGGGACTTTGGAGAATTCCAAGTCTTCGCAAACCCCTTGAGATTCATTCAAAATCCCAAGAATGCAAACGAATTATTCTACTAGACTAAATTCGATGATTTGAACTCAATGGCGATATTAGATTTTTGAAAAAAATATTGTTTTCACAAAATTGACCCCTAAAACCCAATTTTACAACTTTTCAAACTGAGGGTTGAAATGAGATATAAAAGCCATAAAACCACACCAACCATGTTATCAAGCAAAAAATCAATGGTTTGGATATGTTGGCACAGTCCATTTTGCTATCTGATGCACGCATTAATAAATATTGACCGAAGTCAATTAAAAAGCCTTTATATCCACCAAAAACCACAATCTCGCACAAATCCTACTAAAATACATTGGGAACTGTGTCAATCATCCCCACACCCTAGAAATACCCCAAAGCAACCATAAGGAAGGATAGAATGGTCACATGACACAAAAATAAGTATTTCACAAAAATTATGTCATTACATCATTCACCACTAATAATATAGTTTGTCCTCAAACTAAAAGCAAGAGAAATACCTAAAGCTGCAAAAAGTTGGGGATAGCTATCATGCATATCAGACTCAAACTCCTAGTAGAATCATCTATGTTTGATGTCTCCACTGGACCTTAACCACAGAATATCTTAAGAACGAAACTGTCTCACATCCCCAGTTAAGAGATAAGCTCCACAACAAATAGACAACCTCTCATCTACTACACTGAACCCCAATGAATGACATATGAATCATCCGAAATATAACGTTAAAGCATGGAAACATGAAAAACTGGATGAATAGATGATAAATCTGGGTGCAATACTAACTTATGAGGAGCTACGATAGATGAAAAATCCTCACAAGCATCAGTCATTGAAGAATCGCAAAAGGTCCAATATACCTAAAGATAAGCACTCTTAATAGTTTGACGAATCTCAAAAGGTCAAATATACCTAAGGATAAGCTTGCCCCTCTTCCCAAACCTCATCACACCTTTCATAGGCTTCACACGAAGGAAAACTCAATCACCAATACTAAATCTCAAGGCATGAAGTCTATGATCTGCATAGCACTTTTGCCTACTCTGGTTCACTTGATGTCTATCTTGAATGATCCAAACTCCATCCAAAGACTCACAAAGCAGGTCTATAGCTCGAGGTCTATTCTCAGAAACCTCAAACCAATGAACTAGAGAGCAATAACATCTACCATACAAAGCCTCAAAAAGAAGACATCTCAATATTGGAATGGTAGTTATAATTATACACAAACTACACAAAAGCTACATGTTTCTCCCATAAACCACCAAAGTCCATCACACAAGCACGGAGCATATCATCTAAAACCTAAATAGTCTACTCTGACTAACCATCGGTCTTGGGGTGAAAGTTGTACTAAGATCAACTAGGATACCCAAATCCTTCTTAAAAGTCTTCCAAAAGTGAGATATGAACATTGAACCTCGATCATAGATAATTAACACCAACATACTAGAAGCGAACTAACTTATGAATATAAATATAAGACAGAATCTCAAAATTGAAAAAAATTGAACTGAAATGAAATGAGAAGATTTGTTCAATCGATCCATGTGATCCAAAAATTATCAAAAACATGAGAAGTACAAGGCAATCCAGTCACAAATTCTATAGTGATCTATTCCCATTTCCATCCGAGAATGGGTAACCTCTGAAGCAAACCACCCGATCTCAAATGCTCGTCATTTACTTATTGATAACATAGGCAATAAGCTATAAAAACCACTACATATTTCCTTATACCACCTTACTAATAATGTTGTTTCAAATCACGATACATCTTAGCCACGCCCAAATGGATAGAATATCTAGAATGATGAGCCTCCTCCAAAATTAGTCTAATATAATCACCCACTCTAGGCACACAAACTCAACCTCCAATACCCAAAATACCATAGAATGAAATGAGGCTTTCTTATCCTTACTGTTCAACACTTTCTCCCAAATCACTCTTAACCCAACATCATCGAACTGAAGAGCCTGAATCTGCTCCATCAATGAAGACCTAGCCCAAACAAATGCAAAAACACACCCAAGTACTTAAATATCAAGCCTACCTATCTGGTTAGTAAAATACTAAACCTCTAAGGCCAAAGGCCTCTTCTAGGTCAAAAGATGTGATATGCTACCCATGCTAGTCAACTTTTAGCTCAAGATATCCACAACTACATTAGCCTTGCCCAAATGATAAAGGATAGTAAGGTCATAATCCTTAAGCATCTCAAGCCAACAACACTGCCTCATATTAAGATCTTGCTGGGCAAAAAAATACTAAAGGCTATGATGATCGAAGAAAATCTCACAATTGAATCTATACAAGTAGTGCTTCCATAATTACAAAGAAAAAAAACCATACACAACTCTAAACCATGGGTAGGGTAATTACGTTCAAGAGGCTTTAACTGACTAGACGAATAAGTAATCATTTTATCCTGCATCAACACGGCACCTAACCCAAGACCTAAAGCATCATAATAGATGGTAAACCTTACGCCCTCCTTTGACAAAGTTAAGATATGAACTGAATTCAACAAATTCTTGAGATATTGGAAGCTCACCTCACAAGCATCAGACATTGAACAAAAATCTTCTTCTGAGTTAACTTAGTCAAAAGGAGCTGCGATAGATGAAAAATCCTCGATAAAGCAATGATAGTAGCCTGCCAAACATATTAAACTCTGAATCTCGATAGGGGAAGTAGACCTATCCCAATCATGAACTATTGTAATCTTGGTCAGATTAACCATGATATCATTCTTAGTCATCACGTGACCCAAGAAAGAAATAGACTCCAACCAAAACTAAACCTTAGAGAACTTAGCATACAACTTCTCATCCCTCCTTCTCTGAAGTACAATCCATAAATGTTTCGTATGATTAGCCTCACTTTTGAAATAAACCAAGATATCATCTATAAATATAATGGCAAAAGAGTTGAGATACAGTCGAAACACCCAGTTCATTAACTCTATGAATGTGGTTGGGTCATTGGTCAACACAAAAGATATGACCAAGAACTCATAATGACCATATAGAGTTTGTAAAGCTATATTAGAATATTCAAAGTCCTAATCCTAAACAAGTTATACCCAGATCTCAAATCAATCTTCATAAATATTGAAACACCTTGAAGTTGATCGAACAAATCATTAATACAAGAAACAGGATACTTATTGTTAACTTTCACCTTGTTTCACTACCGATAATCAATACACATTAGCATAAACTTATCCTTTTTCTTCACAAATAAGACAGACGTACCCTAAGTTGATACACTACGTCAGATAAATCTCTTATCCAATAACTTTTGCAACTGATTCTTTAATTTCTTTAACTTTGTTGCGGTCATCCTATAGGGAGGAACATAAATGGGCTTGATGCCCGCTCAACATCAATAGCAAAGTCAATATCAAGATCCAGAGGCATAATAGGAAAATACTTAGGGAAAACATTCATGATCTATAGACAATAGGAACAAAATCCAAAGAAAGAGGTGAAGCAGCACTTCTATCATGATATGAGTCAAATAAGACAAACATCCCCTCTCAGCTAAATGAAAAGCCTATAGAAAATATATAACTCTCTTGGAACCCAAATAAAGAACACTCTTATAAGAAATCCTTTGCACACCCATCGACGCTAAGGCCACAATCTTAGAAGAAAAATCTAGGGCAGCGTGTTAAGGATCTAACCAATCCATACCTAAGATGATACCAATATCTACCATATGTAGGACAATCAAATCTATTAAGTCTCATGCCCACCACAAGTCATAACAAAAGATTCATGCACTCGATCTACTGCTAAAGTGTCCCTTATTGGGGTTTATACATGGATAGTCATGACAAGAGGCTCACTAGAAGAATCAAAACTTAAAGCAAAATATACAGACACATAGGAGAAAGTCAACCCCAAATTAAATAACATAGATACAAATCTTAAACAAACAGGGATGATACCTGTGATAATAGCGTCAAAAGCCTCAGCCTCTAGTCTAGAAGGTATAGCATAACACTCACGACTACCACCTAACTACCTCTACCTCACGCACCTCTAGTAGACCCTCTACCTCTTACAACTAATGTAAAATTAGCCCTAAAAATATAGCAGGGATAGTCCTTGGCTAAATTACCATCCTCATCATACGCATAGCAACCTCTAAGGCCCAACTCAATATAAAGAGGTACAGCTAAGCTAGAATAACCTCCTAAATCTACTGAAATAGAAAATCCACTACCTAAAACCTACAAGGTTGATTGTACTAGTCTACTATGATATCTATGAAAAACTCTAGTAGAGATCTACCTTAAGGAGTGTGACCTCTAAACTCACCCTAATGGTTCACCACTTGAAAACCTTGAAAAATAGTCTCAGTCATCTTAGTATGATCCACTATGCTCCAAAATAATGCCTCATACACTTCCATATGAGTTATATCTAGCTCAAGAGAAACATCCAACCCCTTCACAAACTTCTAAATCTTTTCATACTCAGTCACAATATTGAGACAAGAATATCTAAACAAGTTATAAGGGCGTACCTCATACTCCATAAAAGTCATGGAGCCCAACTCCAAGTGTTCAAACTAATCTCTCATATGATCCCTCAAACTGTATGGTCATTCAATGCAAAAAGGTCTCAGTAAATTAATCCCAAGTCATTTTTAGAGAATCAAGAAATCTGTAACTAACAAGTAAACTCCACTAATATCTGGTTGCATCCCTCAACTGATAAGTAGTACAAGCAACCCTATACAACTCAAGAAAAACCAAGGTTATCCAACTCCTCACCATAGTTAATGAAGAATTCATGGGCATCCTCGCCTACATCACCATTGAACATAGGAGGACCCAAACTAGTGAATTTGTCAAACCTTTTCTAATCCTTAGATATAATAGTACTCAAAATACTAGGAGGCCTAGTAAATATAGTTAGCTAGATCCCACCTAAGGAGGTAAAACAGATAAAGGTTAAACTCCTAATCTTAGAATACCATACTCAGATATTCGCACAAAAGGAGGATTAATACTCAGAGCTTATGCAGTACCATATGCAGATATCAGTACCACTAGAGGATCCATACTTTGAACTAGAGAAACACCCTACGTTGGCTCTAGAAAATATGAAGGTACACTACTCAGAGTTGGAGGAACACCAGGTGCACTCAAATAAGCATCCTCTAAATGGTTCAATAAGAGAATAAGCATCCCACCAAGACTTGGGTTAGAGAATTCTGTGGAACCAGAGTAGGCCCTATATCTCTAGCATGCTCAACTCAAGGCTCAAGAGAGAGCCCTCTAGTGCTACCTCTAGATGGGACAGATCCTCGTGCCCGTCCATGACTCATAACTCGCCCTCTGCAGTGATTTCTCTCTTTAGATCTCTGCATCTCTAGCCTCATGAGATCTAGTCCGTACATTTTATCCATAAAATAGTGAAATATAACTTAGAAAATAAGGTATAAAAGACTCTTACGATATAGAATAAAATAAGGAAAGTTTCTTAAAGATATCTTATAGCCTTTCAAAGCTAGATATGGACATCAACGTACCAATTTATGCTACTATACTAGACACCCTATTCTTACACTGATGAGACCAATGAAGCCTGGCTACTTTGATACCTTTTTTTCATGACCTAAAACTAAGGTTTATGGTGGCACTTGTGTGGCAAGCCTTGACAGGAAAGCGTATCACCTAAATTGATATGAAATAAGAAAGTTATACCAAAACTCAAAGGAAGACTCCTAGAATAGATTCGGCCATATGTATATATTAATAGTGAAACTACATAACTAAAGATACCATACAATGATCCCAAAACATGTTATCACAGTGTAAGAGCTACTAAGTACATCTCAATGTCAAAGATAAAATAATAGTTTGAAGGATCATAATTTGTCTATGAATACAAAAAAGACATGAAACACATAGGAAGAGGTAGTAGATTAACTTTAGAAGCATAGATTGACTACTACCTCAAATATTCTCTAGATACTGCCTGAATTAACTAGCGTGTGATGTACTCTGCTTGGATCTGCATCGAATAGGCATAGTAGGGATGGGTATGGTCCACTTGTACTGAATAAATATCATAGGCCGACTAAGAAAAGTAGAAAATAAGGCCTATAAAATACACAATATGGACATGTCACCTACAATTAGAAAATGTCCCAAACGGTAACCCATACTATCTCCACTAAAAGTTCTATAATATATACATATACCACACATAAATACAAGGAAAAAGCATAAACATACATATACCAAATACAAGGATAATAAGGAAGTACAAATAGATAGATATCACATCAAAAACAATGATACAACACAGAACGAGCACAACATATGTGATACAATGAAAATGATGATGATGTGATGCTTGAGGTTGTTGCAAAACCTCCATGTACACCTACTGAGTTGGGCTTCCAAGGTAGGACCTGATAGCCTAATGGCTATGAACACACAAAATTGGTCACTTAAGATGCAAATTCCAACAACCAAATAAAGAGAAAACAACACATAGAATGGAGATGAAGAAGAAGAATGCTTGAAATTAAAGAATAGATAGAAAGACCCTTACTCCTATTCAATGATTAGCACTAGAAGATGTTTCAAAATCTTCAACACACCTCACAAATAAGAGTTCAAACCTTACTCTTAGGTGACCCAGAGGAAACACTCTTCTTCAAGTACATCTTTCTTGCCAAATTATCCAAAACAAGTGAAACCCTAACTTCAAATGTTCTTGGACCACTTTCGAATTCTAAGAGCTAAAACTAGAGACTAAAAACTACAATATAAAAGTAATTTCCAATTTCATCAAAGTCTAAGGAAAATAAAAGATAATAGGTCTATTTATACTATTACATAACAATGATGAAAATACCCTTAATGAAGGGTGCTCCTTTGAAGTGTAAAAGAAAGCCATCAAAAGACAATATTGCCCTTAATAATCCCAAGTATAGGCGACCTTGGACTGTAAGAACCCTTTCTCCAATCTTCAACTTGAACAAGGCGTTGTAATAGTTCCAAAATGTCTTCAAGCATTTTCAAATCCAAGGCTTGAACCTTTGACAATCTGAAGCATGAAGCTTTGATAAGACCTTGTAATCCTTGTGCTCTTTAAGCTTGTATCATCCTCTTCATCTTGAAAGGAATTTAACCTCAAATTCATACCTTGTAAAACCAAAGAGAGGGAAAATAAACACATAATCCTTGTGATAGGAGGGTTAGAATTAGTATCACAACTTAGGTAAATATACCAAGGGGGTACACTCTTAGAATACAACCAACCATCTATTGTTATGAGTAAGAAACAATGACCACTAGCACCACAAAGGACACAACTAATACGAACATCAATAAGTGAAGGATACAATTTGAAACTAAAAAAAATGCTACATGTTTTCAAGGGAAGAAAAATGTTCAAAATTCGACATCTATGGCTTAAAAAGGTTCCTTTAACAACACATATCCTATCACTCACCACAACTCTATGAACATGATCACTATGAAGCATGCTACTATCAAGGTCTTCATCAAACAAATTCAAAGGACCATATTCATCATCAAGATCTACATTATAAGCACCAACAATCCAAGGTTGTTCGCTTTTGAAATACATTCACGGGTCCTTTGTGTTTGACATAAAAGTTTTAGCATAAAGGATACCAAAGACATGAATAGCATCAACATCAAAAATAAATGCACATGACCAAAAGTTATTCCACCCACATCCCAAAGGAATTTCGGGACTAAATAAAAGTAGAAGATAAAGTTCTAAGCCGAGATGACCCATTCCCTTCATTAGGCTAATTTGCTCACAATCATTCAAGGTATTACACATAACTTTGACATACACAAGGCCACTATGAACAAGACTAATATCATGGATTTCATTAAACAAGTTCAAACGGCCATGTTCAATCCAAGATCATCAATACAAGCATCATCACTAACTTGGAAATTCTCAAACATACTATTCTCATGCTCAAGTAGTGAACTAGTTTTAAGAGAAAGTTGATCATTATTCACAATAAAAGAGTTACTAAGGAAAGAGCTATGCACTTGCAAACCTAAAACCATTTCACTAGATACTAAATCACAATATTTGGAGTTCAAAAAAGTGTTGAGGGTAGCAAAGTCACCTTGGGTAAAGCTTGGGCAGTCCACTTTTTTGGCGCTCTTGGTCAAGTGAGCCTCTAGTTCATTTCTCATGCTTTTATATGGAACTCCATTTGGATCCTTCTTGATTATCATTTCATCTAGTACCTACACATAAGAAGAATCAAAGCTAGACAAAATGCTAGCTTTTGGATTAGGAAGTGAAAAAGGTTCTTTGTGGACAAGACCCACAATCAAGCAATTTTTTTCCTTTCCAACCTCACTACCCGCAACTTCCCTTTTTTTCCTTATTTTTTTCACACTCTTTTTGTACCTCAACATCAAGCTTCTCTCTATCTTGAAAACCGACCTCATCACCCTCGAATTCTATCACCATCTCTTCTCTTAGTTGTATGGGGTGATTTTGGTTTAGTGGATCTTGGGGAGGAGGCATTGGATTACCTTGGTGATGTATTTGGATTTGTGGCATAGAATTTTGTGGAGTGTGAGGTCTTTGGCAAAGTGGATTTGGAACTTGGTGGTTTGAATTTTGTGGAGGCTTTGGCGGATATAATCTATCAACCCTCGCTTTCATTCTAATCACACGACCCGTCAAGGACACCATTTTACCCCTCATAGTATTCACATTACTTTTCAAGGCATCATTATCATTTTTCATTTCTCAGGAAAAGGCATCAAACCGAGCCATCAAGACTCCAATCGCATCATTTCCTAAAGGTTGGTAAGTAGTACCTTTGGGTGTAGTGGAAAATGTACCTAAAAGAACCAAAAAAACAGCAAGCAACATAACCTACAAAACGAGCAAACAAGTTAGTTCAAAAGCCTCACTTCACTCACGCTCAACCTCACCTCACACTTGGCCTCATAAGTGTCGGAGAATCGGCAATACTTGGCAAGTTACTTGAGAGGTGACAAGATTTGGTTTGGAATCAATATTAGTTTGAAATGACTAAAATAAGTGATGCACGAACTTGAACCAACAAAATACTACGACTTAAAAATGAGAAAAGCACACAAAAAACCAAAGACACAAAATAAACGAACTCTAGACTAATTACCAACCCAGTAGGTACTTACTAGTTTGCTAATTAGTGATAGAACCAAAAAATTAAAACTAGAAATAACAACTAGAAACTAGGAAAACTAAATTTAGAGGCGAATTTTGGTTGAGCACAAGTGATGACATGGCACTACGTGGTTGGTTGTCACTTTTCAAAATTCCAAATTTTTTCCCAACTTGTTTCGGCCAACACCTCTTAGGAAGGAACAGAATTCTATTTTGGAGGGGAAAATTTCAAGTTTGAAGCCTTTTCAAGCTTCAAAATGGATGAGAAATGAATTGGTCCCCCCTTTGTACTTGCAATTGTACTTTGTTGTCTCCTTGTCCCCTCCTCCTTTTAGAAGAATGGAATATGCTTTGAATATGCTTTTGGAAAAAAAAAATTTCACTCTCTTTCTTCTTTTTTTTGGATCAAGCAAGATCTTTGAATATCCTTCTTCACTAAGTTATGAAGATCCTGGATGACCAAGATGAATATTCAAGGGTTGATCAAGTTTGACCACCTAGCAAATGAACTCCAAATCTGAATTTTTTTAAAGATCTAGGTTCCTTAGCCCAAAACAACTTTAACCAACCAAAAATCGGCCATAAATCAAGTCACCAACATCAACCAAAAACGTCACCCTCTCCCAAAAAGCTTCAAACAAGCCACAACAATGGTGGATCTAGCTCAAAATCAACCAAACTTCACTCTAAAAGAAGATCTAGACTCCCTAGGTTCTAGAGAACAAGAATCTAGCACTTGAAACCAACAAAACAAAAACATGTAGATCTAAGATCTAAAATTCAGTCAAAACACAAAAACGTGAAACACCTATTTCTTTTTTTATTTTCGACTCTAAACTCTTTTTTGTGGAGATTTTCTTAGATCCAAGACTTAGGGTTGTAGGAATAACCCTAAACAAGGCTTTGATACCAAATGATAGCCTAATGACTATGAACACAGGAAATTGGCTACTAAGATGCAAATTCCAGCGACCAAATAAAGAAAAACCAACACATAGAATGGAGATGAAGAAGAAAAATGCTTGAAATTAAAGGATAGATAGAAAGACCCTTACTCTTATTCAATGATTAGCACGAGAAGATGTTTCAAAATCTTCAACACACCTCACAAATAAGATTTCAAACCTTCCTCTTAGGTGACCCAAAGGAAACACTCTTCCTCAAGTACACCTTTCTTGCTAAATTATCCAAAACAAGTGAAACCCTAACTTCAAATATTCTTGGACCACTTTCGAATTCAAAGAGCTAAAACTAGAGACTAAAAAATACAATATAAGAGTAATATCCAATTTCATCAAAGTCTCAGGAAAATAGAAGCTAATAGGTCTATTTATACTATTACATAACAATGATGAAAATACCCTTAATGAAGGGTGCTCCTTTGGAGTGTAAAAGAGAGCCATCAAAAGACAATATTGCCCTTAATAATCCCAAGTATAAGCGACCTTGGAGTGTAAGAACCCTTTCTCCAATCTTTAACTTGAACAAGGCGCTGTAATGATTCCAAAATGTCTTCAAGTATTTTCAAATCTGAGGCTTGAACCTTTGATAATCCAAAGAGTGAAGCTTTGATAAAACCTTGTAATCCTTGTGCTCTTTATGCTTGTATCAGGACCCATGGGGTATTCTTCAACCCTTATACAATCCAATATCCAATACCAATATCCATGATTCCTCTCTAACACATCCCTCAGTAGAGGGTCTATACAGATGTCACAAGTTAGTGTTTCAAGTATTTCCATAGTGGCACCAATATTTAACACGTACATATAATATAAGGATGCAATGCTTACAACCAACCCAGAATGAGAATTTCCAAAGCCAACCAATATACTAGCCATATAAGCTAAAATTCATTAAAATGCCAACAATCGGGAATCTAATGTAATCATTTGTTGATAGAGCAAAATACACACCAATATGCCATATATACCACATAAATTCTAATTTAGGCTTTTCATCAGAAAGATACCACCAAATAGACAAACATAATGCCAACAACATTATACAAGACCCTACTTGGTCACACATAGAAGATAATGTCTCAAAATAACAACAACATAGTCCCTTTCATGGGTAAAACACAACAATAATTCTATTTCTATGATTAGTTCCCACAGGATAACATGATTTTATACCAAAATTAACTACCCATCCTAATTTGAAGAAAGTTAAGACATAACCTACCTCAAATGCTAAAAATTAGTGTTAAAAGAATTCATCACAAAACTTTCTCCTCACACACAGATCTAGAATCAACTAAAACACATAGATATAAAAATCTACACATTAAAAGGAAGCCAACAATACTCATATTATCTATTTTGGGTTGTCATCAAAATGGACTTCTAAAATAGGTTCTTGAAAAAAAGTAAAACTAAAATTTTAGTCCAAAAATATATTACCTAAGATTAACGAGTCTTATAGAAGAAACCTCAAGTGAACATAAGTTGGAATTGGGGTTTAAATCGAGAAATTGCTAATTTAGGCCTTCCGAGCCAAAATTCCCAAATTCCACTTTTCAATCCAAGTTTTAACAAGGTTTAAATAATAAAAATCAAACAAAGTAATTGAAATAGGGACTTGGAGTTTACCTGAAACACCTTAGGTTTTGGCCCCTTTGTAATTTCCTAAGCTTTGAGCTCATTATTCTTATAACGACTCACCATATGAGTAGTATGGTGTGATTATGGGTCAAGGGACCCTAGTCATATGTTGGTCAGTATGCTGCTAACAATATTCTATTCTATATACAAAAGGAACCATACGAGTCGTATGTTGATGTAATGAGAGGGTTGAGTCTAATCGTATATTATCAGTGTATAGCCCTTGATGTATTGCTTAGGATATGACTTGATGGTACTAGTCGTATGGTATGGTGATGGGTTGGGAAAAAGATTCGTATATTGGACAGAATGTGGTGTCCAACTTTATGAACAAGTGATGACTTGAGGGTACCACTCATATGTTGTGGTGACGAGTTGGAGAGTCCACTCATACCCACCTGCGAGTTTTCTATAGCTTTTAAGTTGGGGCTATTTTGGACATTTCTTACCCCAATCCCTTAAGACCCCACATCTCATAACACTTTTTAGGCATTCATTATACACTTATTAAGATTAAAACACTCTCTAAACTCTCTCAAAAAACTCTCAAGAAGATTTGGTTAGGGTTTCATCAAGCTATCCAATTAAGGGCTTTCAAGAGTGAATCTCTCCATCTGTATTGGTGTCTGAGGCATGCTACTCCTCCCGCATTGTTATTTCAACTAAAATTATATTTTAATGAATGGTTTTCATGGTATTTTTATGGTATTGTTTTGATTTTGAAGTAGATGTTGGGGGGGTTTGGTTGTTTATGGTTGGATAATATCTTCCAATGTTTTACTTATGGGTTTTTATGTTATAATTATAATTTGAACATGTGGTTACATGGGAATGGTCAATTCATACTTGGTTTTAGTTTTGGAAATTATATGCCATTAACATGTTAGTTAAAATGCCAATGAGAATGATTTGGTCACATAGTTTGACTATCCTTGAAACCTTTGCATTGCATAATATGGTAGTGAAACTTAAATTGATTTGGTTGGTTTTAAATGGATTAGAAATGCCTTGGTGGCCATAGTATTGGTTTAATTGGAAACTTTAGAGTTAAATTAGTTTGATGTCTTTTGTATGGCATAAATTGATAGACTTGCAAGTTATAATGATGGTATGACGAAACCAATGGTTAATGCCTAATTAAAAAGACTCCTTGGTAAATGGTTTATTATGTGTGAATGGTTTTAATATGGGCTTAAAGAGGATTGTATTAGCAAAGTCATGGAAGGTGGAGGTCTCGGGGGGACCAAGACTGGAAACTCAGGTTTGCCGATGTGAGGTTTGGTCTTGGTGATATGATATCACACTAATATTTTTGGAGATGTATTCGTCATCTTAGGTTTTTCTCCAGTTTATACAGCTAACATGTATTAGGGCTCTTTCAGCAGGGGGAGCTAAACCCATATAGCCCATGGGTGGACTTAGGACAAAAGAGCTACACCAACTAGGTTAAAGGTTTTAAATGCATGCTAAACTCGATTCCTTTTCCCATCGTTGTATAGATGTGTGTGTCTGTGTGTGTGTGTAATTTCATATGGTTATTAACATTGGTTTTGAATACTAGAATTATTTTATCCTTATTCCGAGTACATGCTAGCATTTATTCCAATAACTGTCTTTGGGCATTGTACCCCATGCGATGTAAGAACTAGCCATACTACTCTTTTTGCTCTATGACTTGGATTCAGGGATAGCTTTGTGTTAGACTGAAGTGGTGAGCTTCCATAATCTGAAAAACTCTATTTAATTCTATGAACTTATTTCTTAGACTTTGATTTGAGCTATGGTTGGGGGCATATCCCGACCAAATGTTCTTTGTTTTTGGATAGAGGCTTTGTGGGACTACAATAGGCATGGACGATGTTGGTATTGGAGACAGACTTAGTATTGTTATTGGAATTGAGGTTGACACCGGTTGGACATTTTTGGTCGGATATTTGGTTGGGAATGGTTATGGATTTGATTAAATGTTTTCAATTATTATTGCTTCATCTTATTATATGTTCAAAATTCATCTGACATAGAGTATAGGGTGGTCACGATTGGGTATTGGGGGAAGTCTTTAGGTGACATTTTGGCTATCAAGCCAAGTCACTTAAGTGACCAAAGTGTCTCTTAAGTAGTGCACCAGATAGAGACTTTAGAGAATTTAAAGTCTCCATGGATCACTCTAGATTCATCCAAATCTAAAAATGTAAATGAATTATGCCACTAGACTAAATTCTATGCTTTGGACTTAATGGTGATATCATATTTTCAAAAGATATCATTTTTATAAAGTTGACCTCTGAAATCCAATTTCACAATTTTTTGAGCTGAGGGTCAAAATACGATATAAAGGCCATAAAACCACACCGATTATGTTACCAACCTAAATTGAGGTTTCAAATCTGTTGGCATGGTCTATTTTGCCATCCAATGCATGGATCTATAATTGTTGACTGAAGTCAACTATAAAGCCTTTATAACCACCAAAGAGCACAATTCGCACAAAACATACCAAAATGTATTAGAAATCATGCCAATAATCCTCACGCCCCAAAAATACACAAAGCAACCACGAGGAAGGTTAAAATGGTCACATCATAAAAAAATAAGTATTTCACAAAAATCACCAAAAATCGGTTTATTACACTCATAAAGACATATTTAGTTAGAACATTTCAACATTTATGTTCTGTTTTTATTGTGTTATTTAGTTTTACAAGCAAATAAAACTCCTTATACTTCTTTTTAATTATTACAAAAAAGTCAAGAAAACTAAATGGCTTAACAAGCAAATAAAACTACTTAATACTTCTAGATCACTATTGATAAAGGTGATGAAATAAAACACTAAAAACTACTTAACAGTTTTCCTGTTATGTTATAAGCAACCAATTGTCACGCTCTTAAGTGTAAAACTTATTACTTCCACAACTTGAGCTTCATCTCTTTTTTAAATGAAAAATTCAAATATTTCAAGTGTAGGATAATTTCATACATGTCGAGTCAACTAATTTTTGTTTTCCATTCCTCTTAAACCTCAATCTATTTCAAAATATATATAACTCTATCATCAATATTGGTCATTCCTACTCCAAAACTCCCATCTGATGACTGCCAAAATAACTAGTTAGGTGCCTATATATCTATAGTGAACTATAGATGTAAGATTCTATACTTTAGAAGATAAAAATTACTCATAAAATTGATTACTAACTCTGATCTCAATACAGTCAAACAATCAAGAAGTTGAGAGGTTGCTTCGAATAGACCCTCTTTGCACTAAACAACTTGAAAAAGACAAGACATCAATCAACTGAGTGTTACTTTGATATTAGTGCACTTTGAACCAAGATTAGAATAGCAAAGAGAACATTTTACCCAAAGAATAGAGATGTTATTCAAATTTAACGCAAGGTTTTGACTCTCTTCACAGAGAAATGAAAATAGAAATATCTTTTCTTGGACTATTAAATGTAACCCCTTGTAATAGAGGTTAACTTTAATATGGAGACAAAAGAAAATAAAAAAGGAAGTTAGAATTGAAATTGCACCTATGGTGAATATCCAAGGGGTTCAAGATGATCAGTCATTAACTTGTTCATCGATGGTGGACCACACCTCAATACCCGTATATTTAACATGAAATCAGTCAAAGTTTAATTTCCCTCGATACTAATCTTCCAATTTCTCCTACTAGAAACTCATGATACTAGAATCGATAGCTTTTAGAAATTTCAAAGATGCAATGTAATACCTTCGTGTCATTTGTTGGGTAGGGCTCATTTCCTTGGAGACAAATCTAACACCACTGCTCCATTCTTTTGGAGGCTACAAATATATTAAGAGAATTATCTAATTAGCTCATTCAACACGTAGAATGTAAAAGCATGTTTACATGCAAGAGAAATATGCTACAATAAATAGCAACTTCGAAAGACATTAAAGAAGAAAGAAACCAACTAGTTAGGAAAGAAAAATAATAGACACTAAAAAGAATAATAAGAATAAGGAAGCAAAAAAAATATAAAGAGATACACACACGATCCTAACCAAGCCATTCTTGTGGAAAATAGTGAATCAAATAGTTGGCCAAGTGTAGCACCAGCGCCAATGAACCTAAACAGTCTTGAACCTGACTGTATATAGGGAAAAAATTTAAATTATAACTCAAATTTCTTCTCTAAAGTGTAAAAGCAATATCTTGATCTACTATGGTGTTTAGCAAAGGTACATATAAAATCCCTTGAACTTTCTTTCTCTGGGTTTGTTTAAAATTATTTAATCAATTATAGGAATAATTACCTCACTATCCATCATATTAATAACTCTATCCTAAGTTAAAGATATAGAAATAAGATTAAGAAATGCAACCTGTGAAACAAAGAAGCAAGAACTTATTTTAGACACAAACATCAAAAAAAAGCTATTATTCAAAGTATTGTAATAGTTGAAAATTAAAGAAAAATAATTTACCCAAATAAATAAGCCAATTCTCACTGACAAGTAAAACCACCCAGGGTTGCTCCAACTCGACAAGTTTGGATTATTCATGTAACTCAATTGCAGTTTTAGTTCCTATTTTAAAGTAGAGGACATAGCGTTATTGCCATTTTTTTATCATAACAGTTGCATTATCAAAAAGTTGTTACCTAATTATGAAGTTGTACATTGAAATTAAATAGTGAGCTCCAAGAGTAGAGAGAAAAGTTGCAGGATGTAGAATGCAACAAGTGTGACCCCAAAAGACCTATGTATCAAGACCAAATCCTGAAATTTAAGGAAACAACCATTGTACAGGACATTAAAAAAGACCTAGAACAAACTTAAACCAGTTTCTAGCACTTCTTGTTTTCTTACACATAAGAAGTGAAACACCCTGGTATTTAGACCTTAGAAAATTTCCTTGATTTTTGGTTTTTGGGAAAGATATGACTTAAGGGAAGGAGTTGTACACTTGGTTATAGGTGGTATAATCTAATTGTATGCTGACCAGTATTGGTTGGTGGGATGGATATAGTTACTGGAATGGATATGATTTGGGTGGTAAGAGTTGTATAGATGGGTATAGGTTGTTTGTTTACTTTACCTATTCTTAGACTTGGTAACTTAATTTGTATCTAAGTACGAGTGGCTCACCATGAGCCATAAGCCAGGGTATGAGTCATACCATTAACTCATATGGTGGTCAATGTTCAAACCTTCTGGGATTCTATTCTGATAGGGGTACAATTTTGGGTACTATTCGTACACTTAGATATGACTTGGATTTAGGTGTGTAGTACCTTAAATAGTATTGGGTCCAATGAGGAAAGCCTAGGTTATGAGAGATGATACCACTCGTACAATATGGGTACAACTCATAAGGGTCAGTCATACCCTATGATGAGAATTAGGTAAAGTTTAAGTGAGGGCAATCTGGATATTTTCCCACTTATGCTAATGAGGTTCCATTATTTATATTGCACTTGCGAGGTTATTTTCCCTATTTTCCTATTCTTAAATACTTATAAAACACTCTTAAATCCTCTCTAGAGTTTTGGGAAAAGGAAGCTAGGGTTTCATCTTAAGGAGTAAATCGGGGCTTGTCTTTGTGATTTCTCTCCATCATCATATTGGTTTAAGGCATGTTCTCTTCCTTCATTGTTAGTTCCAACTAAAGGCATGGTTTTATACAATGTTATCATGATTTGAATGTTGTATGATTTTGGGTTTTCAAATATAATTTGGGGGTTTTGGTTATAAATGCTTGGTTATGGTTTTCCAATGCTTAAATTGTGATTTTATATGCTTTAATGGTGGTTTTGGATATTTGGTTACATGGTAATGGACTTTGGCTTTGGAAATGTTATGCCCCCAATGTGTTTGATAAAATGCCTATAACAATTCTTTCACTATAATATTTGTTTTTCAATGGAACTTATGCATGGTTTAAACTTGGTAATGGAACCCTAAATGATATAAACGGTTAAATGGTTTTGGAAAGGTTTGACTTAATAAACATACTTATGGGGTACACAGGAATCCCCAAAGTTAAATGGATAATATGATCTATGGATACATGGAAATACCTTGAACTCAAAAAGGTTTGGCTAAGGACAATAATTGCAAGTTATAGTCGGTATAACATTACCACTACTAATGGACATGGTTAATAATAAATAGATAATGGTTTGTTTGTGTGCTAATGATTTTAATTGGGTTTAAAGGAGGGGGCGTAGCAAAAACAAGAAAGATGGAGGTCCCAGGGGGATCGAAATTGGAAACTAATATTTGTTGATGTGAGGTTTGGTCCTAGTGACCATGTGCATGATGTCACACTTTATATTTTGGGGGATGTACTATTCATCCCTGGTTCTTTTCTCTGGTCGTGCAGCTTTATACACTAGGGCCCTTTTAATATGGGGAGCTAAACCGATATAGCCCGTGGGTGGTTTTAGGACGGCAAAGTTACATAGCCCAAGTAAAGGTTTTAAATGGCATACTAAACCCAATTCCCTTTCCCGACATGGTTATATATATATATATATGGTTTGTGTGTATATGGATTGTTTACCTTAGTTTTATAATTAGCATTATTTTATCCTTATCCTAAGTTCATGCTAGCATTCATCCGCTAACCCATATTCGGGTGGCTATATCCCTACGTGATGTAGGAACCAGCCATTCTACTCCTCCTACTTAGCATTCAGACACTCGGGGGTCAGTTTGGATTAAAGTAGTGAGCTTTCATCTATTTGAGAGGCTCTATTTCATAGATGTTATTTCATACTCTAGATTATTTATGGATATTGGTTTTGGCTATGGTTGAGTGCATATCACAACTGGATATTTGTATTCTTTTGGTTAGAGGATTTTAAGGAACTACTATGGGTTGGTATGGGCGGGATCGATATTGGGGTCATCCTTAGTATTGGTGTTACCATTAGGGATAAGATCATTGGACCAAATTTCTCACTGTTCTATCCTCTTTTATTTTGGTATTATATATTTAGTTATTAATGGAACTTATTTGGTTATGGTCGGATTTATGATTATTATTTGTCTTGTTATGGATGGACGGTTGGTATGGGATGATTGGACTCGACTGGGTTAGTCACGGTCATGATCCTATCCTAGATTCTTAATGTGAACTATTATGCTATCTTGTTATATGCACAAAATTCATCCAACTTAGGGCAAATGGTTGGAGGTTAAGTTAGGTAGCGAGGGTAGTCTCTAATCCTGGCCAGACTTGGGAAGCCCATTATGACAAGGCCCCGAATCGGGTCGGGTCAATTTGGTATCAGATCTTTAGGTTCATGGTAAATTAGGAGTCCACAAAGCCGTGTTTAGTAGAGTCTCTTTTAGGGATGTGTAGCGTGCCACACTCATAAGAGAGAGGCTACAAGGCATTTAGGAATGTTTCACTTTCTTGGTATTCTATTTTCAAGGTTGGAATCTAAGTCCTGGAATTCTTCTCTAATCCTTGGTTATTCACTTTTTAGATCATGCCTCAACAATCTGGAACACAAGTAAATTCTTTTATCCTATCTGGGGATAATGTTGATGAGGTATATCTTACACCTGGAGTTCACACTCGTTCTCAGGGTCCTATCCCTGATTATTCTAGAGTTCCTCCGGTTGCTACTAGTTCTTCTCAGAGTGAGGTGACTAATGCAGAATTTTGATAATCTATTCATATTATTGCTTAGTTGGTTGCTCTCAGGCTAAGCAGGATACGTTTGGTGGGTTTTCTTCTGAGGTCACAAGGGTTAGCTAGTATATGGAATTGAAGCCTCTTACTTTTAATGGTGTAAAGGTGGAGAAGGATCCTCAGGGTTTCTTAGATGAAATAGAGAAGATATTTAGGGTGATGCAGGCCATAAATATGGAAGGCATAAATTTTATAGCTTATCAGCTCAAAGATGTTGCGTACTAATGTTATGAAGGGTGGGATAGGGATAGAGGTGATGTGGAAGAGTTGTCCTTATGGGATTCTTTTTCTAATACTTTTCTGGATCATTTCTTTCCACAAGAGCTGAGGGAAGAAAAGGTGGAGGATTTTATAAATCTTAAGCAGCGTAAAATGTTTGTCAAGGAATATGCCTTGAAGTTTCATCAGTTGTCAAGGTATGCTCCTATTTTAGTGGCTGACATAAAGGCTAGGATGAGAAAGTTCACTTCTGGGCTATCTCAAGATCTGATCCTTAAATGCAAAACTACTTTACTGATCAAGGATATGGACATTTTAAGGTTAGTTGTCCACATACAGTAGGTGGAGAATGAAAAGAGAAAATAAGCAGAGTTTGGGAAAAGGCGGGATAAAAGGAGAAGGTTTTTTTAGCAGAGTAGTGCTCAATATTAGGGTGGTCGGGATGGAGGTAAATGGTTAAAGAAGTGGGAGAGTTTTGGTTCTTTCTCTACTGCTATCACTTCTTACCCAAGGCAGTCGGGTGACAGCATCCTCAAGGTAGTGATAATTTCCTAGCACAAGGTGCCCAATCTTAAGCGAGTGGGGGTCAGTCGGCTTCTTCATGCCCTTTTTTTTTATTCTATGTTCGTGTTCATTGAGACTATTGTGATGAAGGCAGGGATAAGTGTTTTAAATATGTCTAGCCAGGATATATACTCAAGAATTATCTGGTTGGTAAGGGAGTTTTGGGAGCGGTCAAAGCTCTGGTTTTGTCAGCTTCTACTCTTACACCTAATAGAGCAGCTTTGGTGTCTGCTCTTGCTTTTGGTACCAACATAGGCAAAAATTAGTTGTATGCTCTTGCATCTCAGCAGGAATATATGGCATCACCTGATGTCGTTACTACTATGTTACAACTCTTTTCTTGTGATGTGTATTGTCTGCTTGATCTGGGGTCCACTCATTCTTATGTGACCCCATTTTTGGTTGTATGTATTGGTTTTGATCCTAAGTTTATTTTGGATCTTTTTTCTGTTTCTACCCCAGTAGGTGACTCAATTATTGTTAAGAGAGTTATAGGGGGATATGGTATCTATTGGTGGTAGGCAAACTTTGGTGGATTTGTTTGAAATACATATAGTGGATTTTGACTTTATTCTAGTAATGGATTGGTTACACTCTTGTTATGCATCTTTCAATTATCGAACCAATAAGGTTTTCTTTAGGTTTCTTGGTGAACCGATTATAGAGTGGAAGGGTGGATCCCTAGCTCCGAGGGGGGGTTTATTTCTTATCTTAGGGCTCGAAAGATAATCTCTAATGGTTGTCTCTATCACTTAATCCAGGTTAAAGATTCTAACTCAGTGGGTCCTTTTTTCATTTGATTTTGGTAGTAAATAAGTTTCCTGAGGTCATTTTGGATAATCTTCCCAGTGTTCCTGCGGATAGGGATAGAGAGTTTAGTATTGAATTGGTTCTGAACACTCATCCAATATCTATTCCTCCTTATAGAATGGATCCGACTGAGTTGAGCAAACTCAAGAAGTAACTTAAGGATCTTCTAGATAAGGGGTTTATTTATCCTAGTGTATCCCTAAGGGGTGTACCTGTGTTCGTACGCAATAAGGATGGTTCCCTTCGAATGTGCATTGACTATCGGTAGTTGAATAAGGTAATGGTCAAGAACAAGTATCCTCTTCCAAGTATAGATAACTTGTTTGATTAGTTGTAAGGAGCCAAGTTCTTCTCTAAAATGGATCTTTAGTCTGGTATTATCAGCTTAAGATTAGGGAGGAGGATATCCCTAAGACGGCTTTTCGTACTCGGTATAGGCATTTTGAATTTTTATGATGTCATTTGGGTTGACTAATTCCCCAGTAGCATTTATGGACTTGATGAATAGGGTTTTCAGGTAGTTCTTGGATCACTTTGTCATTGTGTTTATTCATTAAATCTTGGTGCATTCTAAGAGTGAGGTGGATCATGCTAATTACCTCCGTCTGGTATTGCAGACCTTGAAAGAACAATAGTTGTATGCCAAGTTCTCCAAGTGTGAGTTTTGGTTAAATGCTGTAACTTTTCTTTTTCATATTATTTTTAGTAAGGAGATCATGGTGGATCCATAAAAGGTGGTTGTGGTTAAAATGTGGCCTAGACCTACGACAATAGCTGCTTCTTTGACTAAGTTGACTCAGAAAAAAGTAAAGTTTTCTTAGTCGGATGCTTGAGAGGGGAGTTTCGAGAGATTGAAAGATAAGCTAACTTTTGTTTTGGTTTTGATATTGCCTGATGGCGGTGATGGGTTTGTAGTTTTTTGTCATTCATCTAGGGTGGGACTTGGTTGTGTTTTGATGCAACATGGAAAGGTAATTACCTATGCATCCAAGCAGTTGAAGGTGCTTGAGAGGAATTATCCTACTCATGATTTGGAGCTATTGGCGGTGGTTTTTTCTTTGAAAATCTGGCGGCATTATTTATATGAAGTGCACATAGACATCTTTTCTGGTCAAAAGAATCTACAGTATGTGTTTACTCAGAAGGAGCTTAATCTCAGGCAGAGAAGATGGTTGGAGCTTCTCAAGAACTATGATATGAGTCGTCACTATCACCTAGGTAAAGCTAACGTAGTTGTTGATGCTCTTAGCAGGGTTATCCATGGGGAGTTTGGCTTATTTTAAGAAAGAAAAGCGGGAATTGGAGAAAGATATTCACTACCTAGCTAATCTTAAAGTTTGTCTCTTAGACATAAAGGATGGTGGTGTGATGGTTCAGGAAGTGGTTAGGTCATCTCTTAGTGCAGATATTAAGGAGAAGCAAGTGCTAGATCCTGTCTTGATGAAAATCAAGAGGGATATTGGTGAGCAAAAGGTAATGTACTTTAAGATCAGTGGTGATGGCATTTTTTGGTACCAAGGGAGGTTGTGTATTCCTAATGTCGATGGGTTGTGGTAAAGGATTTTGTCCAAGGCATATGAATTGCACTATGATGTTTATCCCAGCTCGATAAAGATGTATTATGATCTCAAAGAGATGTATTGATGAAACGGTATGAAAAAGGATATGGCTTATTTCATAGCCAAAGATATAGTGTGGCCATAAGTTAAAATTGAGTATAGAAGGATGGGTGGGTTGTATCAAGAAATTGATTTTCCCGAATTGAAATAGAAGGTAATCAATATGGATTTCGTTATCGATCTTCCTCAGTCGTAGATCCAATTTGATTTGATTTGAGTCATCATGGATAGGATGACGAAATCTGCTTATTTCTTGCCAGTGAGGACTACCTTATGGATGGAGGATTATGCAAAGTTGTATCCTCAGGAGATTATGAAGCTACATAGGGTACTTGTTTCGATTATCTCTGATCATGCTATATAGTTTTCATCTCAATTTTTGTGGTCGTCTCATAAAAAGTTGGGTACCAAGGTTATCTGAGTACTACTTTCCATCCGCAGTCTGATGGGAAAGAAGAGAGGACTATTCAAACATTAGAGAATATGCTTTGGGCATGTGTTATTGATTATGTTGGCAGTTGGGTTGAGCATCTACCATTGGTAGAGTTTAATTAAACAACAGTTATCTTTCTAGTATTGGTATGGCCCCTTTCGAGGCATTATACGGTAGGAGGTATAGATTTCCTACTGGGTGGTTTGACCTTTGTAAGGCAGATATGTTTGGTTTGAATTTGGTCTATCAGGCTATGGAAAAAGTAAAGGTGATTCGGAATAGGTGTAAGGCTGCCTAAAGTCACCAAAAGTCCTATGCGGATGTAAGGTGTAGTAACTTGGAGTTTGAGGTTGGGGATAAGGTGTTCCTAAAGGTATCTCCAATGAAGGAAGTAATGCAGTTTGGTTAGAATGGGAAGTTCAGTCCCCGATTTATTGGTCCTTTTGTGGTTCTTCGAAAGGTTGGTAACGTGGCTTATGAATTAGAGTTGCCTTCTAGTTTGAGCTCCATTCATTCGGTATCTTATGTCTTCGTGTTAACAAAGTGTCTTGGTGATCCTCCTTCGATTGTTCCTTTGGAAGTGTTGGGTATCTTGGACTCTCTGTCTTATGAAGAGGTCCCCAATTGAGATCTTAGATCTGCAGGTTCATCAACTGCGAAACAAGGATATGGCTTCGATTAAGGTTCTATGGAGGAACCATAAGGTGGAACAAGATACATGAGAAGCAAAAGAAGACATGAAGTGCAAGTATCTTCATCTATTTTTTCTATAGGGATTCATACGGGAGGTATGTGTTCTTCAACACATCTTTATTTTTTGAGTTTGTTAAGGGAAAGATTAATAGCCTTACATCTTTGTTTTAAAATTTTGTTAAAGATTAGGAATATATTTGATAATGCAAATGGCTCGTGCATGTGGTTCTCGCTACCTTGTACGTCATAAGGGGATTAATCTTCCTAGTGGGGGAAGCTGAAATACCTTGGTTTCTCGACCTTAGAAAATTTCCTTGATTTCTGGTTGTTGGTCAAGATACGACTTAGGGGGATGATTCATACACTTGGGTACGGGTGGTATGGTCTAGTCATATGCTGACAGTATTGGTTGATGGGATGGATATAGTTACTAGAATGGGTACGATTTGGGTGGTATGAGTCGTATAGTTAGGTATGGGTTGTTTGGTTACTTCACTTAATCTTAGACTTGGTAACTTAAGTTGGATCTGAGTAAGAGTGGCTCACTATGAGTTGTAAGCCAGGGTACTAATTGTACCATGGACTCGTATGGTGGTCAATGTTCAAACCTTCTAGGATTCTATTCTTTTAGGGGTACAGTTTATGGGTACTAGTCAAAAACTTGGATACGACTTGGGTTTAGGTGTGTAGTACCTTAGACAGTATTGGGTCCAAAGGGAAGCCTAAGGTACGAGAGGTGGGTACCACTCATACAGGATGGGTATGACTCATAAGGGTCAGCCATATCCTATGACAAGAATTAAGTGCAGTTTAATGAGGGAAATTTGGATATTTTCCCTATTATCATAATGAGATCCAACGATTTATATTTCACTTGGGAGGTTATTTTCCCCACTATTCTATTCTTTAAAACTTAGAAAAAACTCTTAAATCCTCTCTAGAGTTTTGGGCAATAGAAGCTAGGGTTTCATCTTAAGGAGTAAATTAGGGCTTGTCTTGGTGATTTCTCTCCTTCATTTTATTAGTTTAAGGAATGTTATCTTTCCTCATCGTTAGTTCCAACTAAAGGCATAGTTTTATACAATGTTTTCATGATTTGAATGTTGTAAGATTTTGGGTTTTCAAATATAATATGGGGGTTTTGATTATAAATGCTTGGTTATGGTTTTCCTATGCTTAAATTATGTTTTTATATTTTCTAATGGTGGTTTTGGATAATTGGTTACATGGGCATGGTTATTTGGTAATGGACTTTGGTTTTGGAAATTCTATGCCCCCAATGTATTAAAGAGTCTCCAGTTGAACTTAATGAGTTAAAAGAGAAGCTTAAGGACATCTTAGATAATGGTTTCATCAGACCCAGTGTTTCTCCGTGGGGTGCTTCGGTCCTTTTTGTGTGTAAGAAAGATCCTACTCTCAGAGTGTGTATGGATTATAGATAGGTAAACAAGTTTACCATCGAGAACAAAAATCCCATTCGTAGAATTGATGATTTATTTGATCACCTTCAAGGTGCCCGGTGGTTTTTATGATTGACCTTATGTTGGGATACTACCTGTTAAAAGTCAAGGAGAGATACTTTTCGAAAATAACTTTTTGAATGAGATACGGCCATTTTGAGTTTGTGCTTATGTTGTTTAGACTGAAAAATGCTCCTGCAGCCTTCATGGAATTGATGAATAGGGTATTCAAGTAGTACTTGGACATGTTTTTCATTGTCTTCATAGATGACATACTGGTGTATTCCAGAAGTGAGGAGGAATATGTAGACCTCTTGAGAATAGTACTGCAGACCCTCAAGACCGTCAATTATGTGCAAAGTTTTGGTAAATGTGAATTTTGGTTGGAATTTGTTACCTTCTTAGGGCATGTCATTCAGGGGCTAGAATTCATGTAGATCCTCAGAAGACTAATACAGTGAAGAACTGGACTAGACCCATCACTCCATCAAATATCAAGAGATTTTTTGGGTTTGGTTGGGTATTATAGAAGATTTGCTGAAGGGTTCTCCTCTATAGTTGCACCATTGACTAAGTTGACCCAAAAGAAAGTGAAGTTCTATGGTCGGATAAGTGTGAGAAGAGTTTCTAGCAGTTGAAGGATAGACTGACTTCTGCTCTAACATTAGCTTTACCGAAAGGGTTAGACGGATTTGTAGTGTATTGTGATGCTTTTACAGTTAGGTTAGGTTGTGTTTTGATTCAAAATAAGATAGTGATAGCTTATTCCTCCAGGAAAATTATGAATCACTAAAAGAATTACCCAACTCACTACTTGGAGTTAGCTACTATGGTATTTACCTTGAAAATTTTGAGACACTACCTCTATGGTGTGCATGTTGATGTTTTCACTGACCATAAAAGTCTTCAGTACATATTTTCTCAGAGGGAGCTAAATCTTCTTCAGAGAAGGTTTTTGGAGTTTTTGAAAGATTATAACATAAATGTGATCTATCATCTAGGTAAGGCCAACATGGTGGCTGAAGCACTGAGTAGGTTGTCCGTGGGTAGTATGGCTTATGTGAAGGAGGAAAAATAGGAATTAGCTATCATCTAGGTAAGGCCAACATGGTGGCTGAAGCACTGAGTAGGTTGTCCGTAGGTAGTATGGCTTATGTGAAGGAGGAAAAATAGGAATTAGCTAAAGAGGTACATAGATTAGCCCGTTTGGGAGTGCATTTGTTCAAAACTGATGATGGGGGAGTACTAGTTCAGAACTATTTGGACTCATCTTTGGTAGTAGAAGTAAAGGAGAAATAATAAAATGATCCCATATTTAGCCAAATATTAGAAGCAGTCCAGCAACAGAAGGTTGAGGTTTTCTTCTAAGGAGGAGATGGCGTACTTCGCTATCAAGGTAGGCTTTGTTTTCCCAATGTAGATGGATTAAGAGAAAGGATACTAGCTGAGGCTCATGGTTTGAGGTATTCTATTCATCTGAGTGCTACTAATATGTACCAAAACTTACAGGAAATTTATTGGTTGAGTGGTATTAAGACGGACATAGCAAAGTTTATGGCCAAGTGTCCCAACTGCCTGCAAGTTAAGGCTAAACACTAAAGACCAGGTGGTATACTATAGGAGATCATCATCCCTACTTGGAAGTGAGAAATAGTGAATATGGGTTTCATCACAAGGCTGCCTCATACAAGACGTCAACATGATTCAATTTAGGTCATAGTAGATCAAATGACTAAACCAACTCATTTCCTACCTGTCAAGACTTTAGATATAGTGGAAGATTATTCCAAAATGTATATTCGTGGATTAGTAAGACTTCATGGTATACCTTTATCCATCATCTCAGACAGAGGAACTCATTTTACTTTGTAGTTTTGGCAGTCTTTTCAGAAAGGCCTTGGTACAAAGGTTAAGCTTAGTATTGCTTTTCATCTATAGAATGATGGTTAGGTTGAATAAACAATTCAAACATTAGAAGACATGCTAAGGGAATGTGTTTTAGATTTTAAAGGAAGTTGGGATTACCATCTACCTTTGATTGAGTTTTCTTACAATAATAGTTATCACACTTGCATTCAAATGGCTCTATTTAAATCATTATATGAGCGCAGGTGCAGATCACCTATAGAATGGTTTTAGGTTAGTGAAGCAACGTAGATTGGGAAAGATTCTTTTCTTGAAGCTATGGAAAAATTTTAGTTGATTAGTGAAAGATTTAAGACTGCTCAAAGTCGTCAGAAGTCATATGCATATGTAAGAAGGAGAGAGCTCAAGTTTGAAGTGGGGGGTTGTGTATTCTTGAAAGTGTCACCTATGAAGGAAATAATGAGATTTGGAATTAAAAAGAAGTTGAGTCCCTAATTTATTGGTCCGTATGAGGTAGTTAAGCATGTAGCAAAGGTTGTTGACAAATTGGATCTTCCATCATAGTTAGCTGCGGTTCACCCAGTGTTCCATGTTACAATGCTTAAGAAGTGCATTATAAATCCATCCTTAGTAGTTCCCCCAGAGAATATTAGGGTAAAATATAACTTGTCGTATGAGGAGATTCCCATGGAGATACTTGATAGGCAGGTCCAAACGATAAGCAATAAAGAAGTACCATTAGTAAAGGTTCTTTAGAGAAAATAATTGGTTGAAGGGGCCACCTGGGAAGCTGAGGCAGACATGATGACCAAGTATCCTTATCTTTTTTCCTCCAACTCAGTTCCTACCAAAGTTAAATAGTTATATTTAGCCAAAACTCTTTCTCTTTAAGTCTGTTTAAGTATTCTTAAGTCAAATTTTATGTTGTGAGCAATTGGATCCTTGTAGTAGGTATAAGTTTGGCTATAAGTTCAGTGTAAAGGTTTTTATTGTCTTCCGAATCCTAGATGAATCACATTTAAGGATGAATATTTCCAAGGGGTAGATATTGTAATACCCTGTGTCTGAAAGCCACTATGCAACACACAACTCATTCCCTTGAGTCTTACATACAACATACAAGTTGTATATAGTAAATCATACCTATTGCAGTGTGGAGTAGTTAAAGTCTATTGTAGTGTAATACCCCGTACTTTTCCTATCTTGGAATTGTCTCAAGAATGTTAGAAACTTGCTTTGAAATAGGAATCCATTTTTGTACACGTGGAATTTTTAAGATTTTTACTTTTTATCACTTGGGAAAATGAATAAGCTTTCGAACGATACCAATTTTGTAGATCCAAAGGTTCAATAGAGTCCTAGGAAGTCTGAAAGTCGTATCTAGTAGAGTCTTGTACATAAATGTGTTGCGCGCCACATTTATGTATAGAAGGCTATGAGATTTTTTAGGAACAATTTCCCTTCTTTCATATTCATATCGTACCAGTGAGCATAATCTAAAGTCAATCTCTTAGTCTAATTCATTTCTGCCTTTTTTCTACAGAACATGCCTCCTAAAAGAAAAAATAGGAATCAGTCATCCTCTCAGCTCGAAGAACCTTTGGGCGAACATGCTTGTCATGCAGAGTTTAAAGATACATTCACTACTCTTGCTCAGTCAGTTGCTGCTCAAAATGAATGACCAGCAACCGTTCCGGCCAACCGAGTGGCCAATTCAGCTGCAGCTAAGATTTGGGACTTCACCCGAATGAATCCTTCATCATTTCTCAAGTCTAAGTCAGATGAGGACCCTCAGGAATTAATCGATCAGGTTCAGAAGGTTATTGATGCTATGAGGGTGTCAGCTGTTGAAAGTGCTGAGTTAGCTACATATTAGTTGCAGGATGTTGCTCACATATGGTACAAGCAGTAGAAGTCAGAAAAGCCAGATGATGCAGGGCCTATTAAGTGGGAGGAGTTTGTCACCGCATTATTAGAGAGGTTCTTTCCCCTAGAGATGAGAGAAGCTAAGGTGTTAGAATTTATCAAACTCAGGTGGTGCAATATGATGGTGAAAGAGTATTCTCTTTAGTTTACTCAATTACCCAGATATGCCCCTCATGTACATGCAGACAACAGGGCCAAGATGAGTAAGTTTTTGTCTGGGGTGAATGATAGTATGGTCAACGAGTGTAGATCTGTGATGTCAAATAGTTATATGACTTTAACCAGGCTTATAACTTATGCTTAGCAGATAGAGAATCAAAAGATTAAAATGAGTGAGAAGCAAAATAAGAGAGCAAGGACAGGTAGTTTCAACTTTGCTCAGCCCAAATCAGAAGGAGGAAATCGTTCTCAGTTTCATCCTAAGTCATTAGTTCTAGCTCATTCTTCAGCTAGTTCTCTAGATCCTACGTTCACGGAGGGTAGTAAAGATAAAGTGCCAGGCTCTAAGTCTCAGGGCAGTGTTAGCAGTACCTACACCTATCCTCTTTTCCAAACTTGTGGCAAGCACCATTAGGGTTATGTAGAGCTGGTAGTGGTATTTGTTTCAGGTGTGGCAAGCCAGGCCACAGAGTCAGAGACTATCCTTATCCAGATCCTTAGGGTTAGCAGAACTATTCCCTAGCTCAATCCGATCGCCCAAACCAGCAGGGTGCCATCTCCAGAGCTACTAGTGGGAAACACCCAAATAGACTTCATTCTCTTCAGTCCCCACAAGATCAGGATAATTCTCCTGATGTGGTTATTGGTACGTTACAGATCTTTCATGTGCATGTTTACACTTTGCTAGATCTAGGATCTTTTTCGTCTTTTTTTACTCCCTATATAGCAGTTGATTTTGGAGTCAGTCCCAAAAGTCTAGCAGAGTCCTTTTCAGTCTCTACCCTAGTGGGTAAAACTATCATAGCCCGACGGGTATACAGGAACTGCCCGGTTATGATATTTCAAAAAGTCACTTCAGTAGACTTAGTCGAATTAGAGATAAATAATTTTGATGTCATTCTCAGCCTGGATTGGCTTCATTGCTGCTATACCACAGTCGACTGCAGAAATAGAATAGTCCAGTTGCAGTTTCCAAATGAACCTGTCCTAGAGTGGAGGGGTAGTACTTTAGCTTTTAGAGGTCAACTTGTTTCCTACCTTTGGGCAAGGAAAATGATATCAAAGGGATGTGTCTATCATCTTTTTCATGTTAAGGAAGCTAGTTCCAAAACTCCCAGTCTTGAATTAGTCCCAGTAGTGAATGAATTTTAGATGTCTTTCCCAAAGATCTTCCAGGAATTCCTCCCGAAAAGGAAATAGACTTCGGCATTGACCTTCTTCTAGATACTTAGCCTATATCTATTCTTCCATACAAAATGGCACCAGTAGAACTCAAAGAACTGAAAGAACAGTTGATGGATCTCTTAGATAAGGAATTCATCAGACCCAATGTGTCCTTGTGGGGTACACCAGTCTTATTCGTGCAAAAGAAAGATGATTCTCTCAAAATATGCATAGACTACCGTCAACTCAATAAATTCATGGTCAAGAACAAGTATCCATATCCCAGAATAAATGACTTATTTGACCAACTTCAGGGTGCCAGTTATTTCTCTAAGAGAGACCTCAGATCAGGCTCTCATCAGCTCAGAGTCAGAGAATGTGACATTCGAAAAATAGCCTATCGTACCTGATATGGTCACTTCAAATTCCTAGTCTTGTCCTTTGGTCTCACCAATGCCCCAGATCTTTTATGGACTTGATGAATCATTTGTTTAAGCAGTACTTGGACATATTCATCATAGTCTTCATAGATGATATTCTGGTCTATTCTTGCAATGAGCGTGATCATATAGACCATCTCAGAATTGTACTTTAGGCTTTAAGAAATCATCAGTTGTTCGCCAAATTCAGTAAGTGCAAATTTTGGCTAAGGTCAGTAGTATTCTTTGGTCATATCATTTTTGGTGATGGCATTAGAGTAGATCCCCAAAAGACCAAAGCAGTAAGAAACTATCCCAGACCTATCTCTTCATCAGATATCAGGAGTTTAATGGGTTTGGCTGGCTATTACAGATGGTTTGTTGAAGGATTTTCATCTATTGCATTCCCTACGTCCAGATAGACTTAGAATAAAGTCATGTTTCAGTGGCCAAATCCTTGCGAGAAGAGTTCGCAGGAGTTGAAGACTCGACTCACCTCAGCACCAATCTTAGCTCTTCTAGATAGTTTATATAGTTTTGTGGTGTACTGTGATGCATCTTGAGTAGGTTTGGGTTGTTTCCTTATACATCAAGGTAAGGTCATAACCTATGCCTCCAGACAACTTAAACCCCATGAGAAGAATTATTCGGCTAATGATCTTGAGTTAGCAGCCGTAGTTTTTGCCTTAAAATTTTGAAGGCATTACCTATACGGTGTTCATGTAGATGTGTTCACAGATCATAAGAGCCTTCAGTATGTCTTTTCTCAGAAAGATCTCGATCTTTATAAGATAAGGTGGTTAGAGCTCTTGAAAGATTATGAAATGAGTGTCCTTTATCATCTGAGCAAGGCCAACGTAGTGGCCAATGCTCTCAGTAGATTTTCTATGGGTAGTGTTACTCATATCAAGGACAGTAAGAAGAAGTTAGCTCAGGAAGTCCATCAGCTTGCCAGACTAGGTGTTCGCTTAGTCGATACAGAAAAGGGTAATATATGGGTTCAGAGTAGTTCAAAATCATCTCTAGTTTCTGAGGTGACAGAAAATAAAGATAGAAATCCCAGTCTAGTCAAGTTGAAAGAGTAAGTCAAGGATCATAAAGTAGAGGTTTTATCCCAAGGGGGAGATAGTGTATTACGTTGTCAAGGTTGCCTGCATGTTCCAGGTATAGATGACTTGAGGCAGCAAGTTCTTGTAAAAGCGCATAGTGTGCACTACTCGATTCGTCCAAGGGCCACAAAGATGTACCTCAACTTACGGGAAATCTATTGTTGGAGTGGGATAAAGAGAGATGTTGCAGAGTTTGTCGATAAGTGCTCTGCATGTCAGTAAGTTAAGATAGAGCATCAAAAGTCTAGTAGGTCCATGCAGGAGTTCAATATTCCTTCTTGGAAGTAGGAAGAACTTAACATGGACTTCGTGATGGGTTTCCTTCAAACTTGTCGTTAGCATGATTCAGTTTGGGTCATTATAGATAGAATGACCAAATCATCTCATTTTCTTCTAGTTCATACCTCTTATTCAGCTGAGGATTCCACCAAACTCTATATCAAGGAGTTGGTCAGAGTACACGGTGTTCCATCATCTATTATCTCAAATAGAGGTACCCAGTTCACCTCTCATTTCTGGAAGCATTCCAAAAGGGTCTTAGTACCCAAGTTATCTTAGTACAGCCTTTCATCCTCAGACAGATGGTCAAGCAAAAAGGACCATTCAGACTCTAGAAGATATGCTAAGGGCGTGTGCAATTGATTTCAAGGGTATTTTAGATGACCACTTGCCTTTGATTGGGTTTACATACTACAATAACTATCATTCCAGAATTCGGATAGCTCCATTCGAAGCTCTCTATGGTAGTATTCTATTGATGTTGGGCGTATTTATACGTCTAAGCACCATAACTTACCCATGTTTTAGCTAAGTTTTGAGGATAAAATACATAATTCTTGCACTTTTAGTCTAGTTTTAGTAAGTGAGCTGACCTATGTGATTAGCATGGTTTTCAGGTACTAATGAGGAAGATTTCAGCACTTTAGGGACCTGTGGACAACAAAGGAAAACTTCACATAACAAGGAACTTTTTCCCTGGCAAACTCACTATTTTTAAATAGTTAAGGATGCAGTAGCAATTTATTAGAGAAGGATGTTATTAAAAGCATTATTGCTGAATTTTTATGGGATTATTGACATTATTCAAATTCTGTATTACTTTTGAAACCAGAGAAAACGGCTTAGTTGAGCAACGGAGAGAGGGAAACACGTTTCTCTCTTAATTTCGCTAGTCATCTTCATCACCAAGATCGTTCTAAGTTTTGGTATGATGAATATTTCTATGTTGATTTCCATTTTATTCATGAGTAGCTAAGTTATTTGTTAGGGTTATGGAAACCTTGTAGTATACTCTCTATTGCTATGGGTTTGTGAATTTATGATGTGTAATCTACTTATATCATTACTCTCTTCATTTTAATTCAATTCTCGTAGTTGCAAACATAGGGAATGCGCCATTATAGCAATAACTTATTCGATAGAAAAGTTACTATTTGGAAAAGAGAGTGTGACAAGAAAATCGGGTTTCCAACCTCTATTTACACGTTAATGCCCTAGCAGGTTTAATTTCTTAGAGATTTCGTACAATTTGTTGTACACTTTGGATTCGAGAGAACTAAGGTGAATAAATCCTTGATGGTTGAAAAACACTTGGATTTAGAATCAGAATACGTCTCTCTATAAGTGCATGCATGTATAAAATTTGTATTACTCATAGTTAATAAAGAAGTAGAAACTATAAGGTGGACATAACCCTAACTTGTCATTCTCTATGATAAAATATAATTACACATAGCATCTCATCATTACACTAATAATATTATTGTGCACTTAAACCAAACCCCCTTTACCTTGGAATTTGCGACCAATAGTCTAATAATAATCGCATTACTTAGTAATAATAGTATTCCCTGTGAGATTTGACACCCAACCCAGTTGGGTTCTATATTTGACAGCGACCGCTTACACTTTCTAACGAGAGTTGTAATTTGGGTGTATCAAATTTTGGCGCCGCTGTGGGGGAATACGGTTATCAACTAAGTTTGTGATAGTTAATAGACCATTTGGTCAAAGATTCTCAAATTTTACTTTTTGTTTGTTGTTTTTGTTTTGTTCAGGTTTAGCGGATTGCATGCCAAATACACGAAGATCTGGTCAGCCATTATTACCTATAAATCCTGAACCACATCTTATTGGCAGAATGGATGCGCAACGAAACCTTGAAAGGATAGCTACTCAACAGAAGCAGGATAGATTAGCTGCATTGGCAGCTGCACAAGTAAATCAACAGAATGCTGAAAACCCAGGTCGGGTACCAAATCTTGATGATGAGGACGTGGGTGATGATGAGTTATTAAATCCAAGGCATGCAGATGATGTGGTTGCACCAGTGAACAGGAATGTCAATAGAGATCGTCAAGGTAGAATGAGACCTGAACGCCGAGCTGTGCAGGTTGCTTTTGATGATGATGATGATGATGATGATGACTTGGATGGGGCTGGTGCCACAGGGGCTATTATTCCTCCGCCTTTGGCACCCGAAGCCAAGTTCAATATCACTAGCACCATGATCCAGCTATTGCAACTCAAAGGGTTATTTGGTGGACTTGCAGGCGACGATCCAAATATGCATCTGATTAATTTTATCTCAACATGTAAATTGTTTGACAATCTAGGGGTTGGACAGAATGCGATCCGGCTGCACTTATTTCCATTATCTCTATCTGGAGAGGCAACTCTATGGTTAAACGGGCTAACTCCTGACTCTATTACCAACTGGAGGCAACTGAAAGAAGCTTTCCTAGAAAGATTCTTTCCGCCATCCAAGAGAGCACAATTAAGAGATGAGATAAGCAATTTCAGATAGCTTCCAACTGAAGCTCTCCACGAAACATGGGAAAGGTTCAAGAAGAAGCTTATGCGGTGCCCAAATCATCAGATGACCAATGTCCACTTGATGGAAATATTATATAGGGCTTTAAACTCGGTGACTAAGCCAGTGGCTGATAATGCTGCGGGTGGGTCATTCATGGACCTTACTTTTATTAAGGCATATGATATACTAGATCGTATGACAAAGCAGAGTAGAGCTTGGCATACCAGGGATTCTGAGGTAGCAAGCTCTACTGTATCTAGTGGCATGACGGTAGAACAGAGGCAAAGAGATATGGCTCATATGAAAACACAGATGGACCTTCTTACCAAGCATTTATTATTAGGGAAGACAGAAAAGGTCAAGGCCGTTGTATCACAGGGAAGAGATGACTCCGATTCTGAGGAGGAAGCAAATTACTTGACTAATCAGGAGGGTTTCCGAGGCAATGCCCAAGGAAACCAAGGTCGGAACTATTATGAAAAATCCGGATACAAGGACCGAGACCAAGGGAATTGGAAGAATAAGAATGACAGGAGCGGTTTGTATGTCCCTCCTGGAAATTGTGAAGCTGCTGCACCTAGCTCTGGGAAGATGTCCATGGAGGACATGATGGCTAAGTTGTTGAAAGGAGTGGAGGAAACCAACACGGGAGTAATTGAAGTAAAAAATAATTTGTCCTCAATAAATCAATTGGTTGATTCGCATTCCACTTCAATAAAACAACTGGAACAACAAATGAGTTAACTATCAGCGGCATTCAATCAAAGAAAAGCGGGTACTTTACCGAGTGACACTATCCAAAATCCAAGGAAAGATGGATCATGTAAGGCTATTACAACCAGGAGTGGTAAAGTGTTGGAAAATCTATCCAAGGGCAAGTTTGTGGTTGATAGTATAGAGGAGAATGTTATTGAAGCAGATTGTGATGATTCTGTAGAAGTTGAAGATCAGGATGAGAACGTTCATGATACTACACCTAGATGCCAGCAGTCTAAAAAGATTGATAATGGGAAGCACAATAAAAAGGAAGTAGTGGAGAAAACTCTTCCAAATCCTCCACCACCTTTTCCTCAGAGACTGAAGAAGAAGAAGGCTGATGACACCAGGTTCAATAAATTCATGACCATGCTGAAGCAGCTGACTATAAATGTGCCTTTGGTGGAGGCACTGGAGCAAATGCCAGGGTACGCCAAATTCATGAAGAACCTTTTGACAAAGAAAAGGGCAGCGAGCTATGAACTGGTAGATAATTTTTATCATTGCAGTGCAATTGCCACGAGGTCTTTGGTACATAAGAAGGCAGATCCAGGTGCTTTCACTATTCCTTGCATGGTTGGATCTTTAGATTTTGCTAAGGCGTTATGCGATTTAGGGGCTAGCATTAATTTGATGCCACTAGCCATTTATAGACATTGGGGTTGGGGGATCCTACACCAACCAACATGCGGCTTGTAATGGCAGATAGGTCGGTAAAATAACCTATTGGTATCTTATATGATGTATTAGTAAAGGTTTCTACCTTCATTTTTCCTGCAGACTTTGTTATTTTGGATTTTGAGGTTTCCATAATCTTGGGTCGACCTTTCCTTATAACAGAAAGTGTGCTTATTGATTTACGAGCAAATAAGCTTTTATTTCAGATGAATGACAAAGTGGTACGTTTTGATGTATGCAAATCAATGAAGCAGCCCAAAGATATGAATGTGTTCTCTATAGCTAATGTTTATTATGAGGATGAGAAGGAGTTATCTTTAGAGAAGCAGCTTACTGTTGAGCCACTGGCTGCTGTGCTTTTGAACTTTGAGCGTGAGGATGTTGAAGAGTACGAAGAAACTATCCGTGCTCTGACAGGAATGGGGTCGTATTCATATGCCCCCAAGAAGCTGGACCTAGACCTTAAGAATCGACCTTCACCACTGGCGAAACCATCCATTGAAGAGCCACCAGTGCTAGAATTAAAAGAGCTACCCAGTCATCTAAGGTATGCATTCTTGGGTAGTGGAAATACACTGCCGGTTATTATTGCTGCTGATTTAGGTGAATAACAAGTAGAGGCTCTCATCTCTGTTCTAAAGAGGTACAAGAGAGCTAGTGGTTGGACTATTGCTGATATAATTGGTATCCCTCCTGGCATATGTATGCACAAGATTCAGTTAGAGAAAGATTGCGTACCCACTGTTGAGCATCAGCGTCGTCTGAATCCACCTATGCAAGAGATGATGAAGAAAGAAATCATAAAGTGGTTAGATGCAGGGGTGGTGTATCCAATCTCAGACAGTAAATGGGTGAGTCCTATACAATGTGTGCCCAAGAAAGGGGGCATACAGTAGCAGTAAATGAGAAGAATGAGCTAATCCCACTCAGGCCTGTCACTGGGTGGAGGGTGTGCATGGATTATCGGAAGCTAAATTAGTGGACGTTAAAGGATCACTTCCCGATGCCATTCATGGATCAAATGCTTGATCGATTGGCAGGGAAGGGATGGTTCTGTTTCTTAGATGGTTATTTTGGATATAATCAGATTTTTATTGCTCCTGAAGATCAGGAGAAGACCACTCTTACATGCCCATATGGTACTTTTGTATTCAAATGAATGCCATTTGGGCTATGTAATGCACCTACCACTTTTCAGCGGTGTATGATGTCCATCTTCTCTGATATGGTTGAAGACACCTTGGAGGTGTTTATGGATGACTTTTCGGTTGTATGTTAGTCATTTGAGTCATGCTTGACACATCTGAGTATGGCTTTGCAGCGATGTGTGGAATTTAATCTGGTGCTAAATTGGGAGAAGTGTCATTTTATGGTCAAAGAAGGAATTGTTCTCGGGCATAAGGTCTCTGAAAAGGGAATTGAAGTTGATCGAGCCAAGATTGAAGTTATCGAGAGACTACCACCTCTAATTTCTGTGAAGGGGGTTCGTAGTTTTCTCGTTCATGCTGGTTTTTATTGGAGGTTTATTAAAGACTTCTCTAAGATTGCAAACCCATTATGAAAACTTTTGGAGAAGAAGGCAAAGTTTTACTTTGGTGAAGATTACTTGAAGGCATTTGAATGCCTCAAAGGAAAGCTATTTCAAGCCCCTATTATTGTAGCACCTTATTGGTCTCTACCTTTTGAAGTTATGTGTGATGCAAGCGATGTAGCCTTGGGTGCTATACTTGGTCAGAAAAGAGAAAAGCTATTTCATCCAATCTACTACGCGAGTAAGGCCTTGAATGGAGCACAAAAGAACTATACTGTCACTGAACAAGAGCTTCTTGCGGTTGTTTATGCTTTCGAAAAGTTCCGTGCTTACTTATTGGGAACTAAGGTGGTGGTTCATACAGATCATGTGGCTCTAAGATATCTAATGGCAAAAAAGGATGCTAAGCCAAGGCTAATTAGGTGGGTGTTACTACTTCAAGAATTCGATTTCGAGGTAAAGGATAGAAAAGGTTGTGAAAACCAAGTAGCTAATCATCTATCTAGACTTGAGAGTGAGCACACAGCGCAGACCGACCTTGATAATGATGATGTATTCCCCGATGAACAGATTCTAGCAACTATGGTGGAAAACTTACCGTGGTATGCAGATTTTGCCAACTACGTGGTGAGCGAAGTGATTCCTGAGCATCTCTCCTTTCATCAAAAGAAAAGGTTCATGCATGATGTGAAACATTACTTCTGGGATAAGCCTTATCTTTTTCGACTATGTACTGATGGTATTATTAGGCGGTGCATCCCAGATGTAGAGGTGCCTAGCATACTGGAAGCAAGCCATGCTTCCCAAGTTGGAGGTCACCATGCAGGTGAACGGACGGCCAAGAAAGTACTGTAGAGTGGCTACTATTGGCCTTCATTATTCAAAGATGCCTACGATTTTGTAAGAAGATGTGATCAGTGTCAGCGGCAAGGTTCTATCTCAAAGCACCATGAGATGCCCATGTCCAAAATGCTTGAAGTAGAGTTATTCGATGTCTGGGGTATTGATTTCATGGGCCCATTCGTGAGCTCATTTGGGATGAAATATATCTTAGTTCCTGTGGATTATGTATCCAAATGGGTCGAAGCAGTCGCGCTAGCTGATAATGAAGGTAAGAGTGTTGTGGCGTTCTTAAAGAGAAATATCTTCTCTGGTTTTGGGGTACCTCGTACCATCATAAGCAATGGAAGATCACATTTCTGCAACAAGCTGTTCAGAGCCGTATTGGCAAAGTATGGGGTTAAGCAACATAAGGTAGCTACACCGTACCACCCACAAACTAGTGGGTAGGTGGAGGTTTCAAACCAGGAAATCAAGCTGATCCTTGCGAAGACTGTGAATGCCAGCAGGAAAGATTAGTCCAGGAAGCTAGATGATGCCTTATGGGCATATAGGACCGCGTTTAAGACACCAATTGGCATGTCACCATACCAACTATTTTATGAAAAGGCTTGTCACTTTCCAATTGAGCTAGAACATAAAGCAATGTGGGCACTGAAGCAGCTTAACCTGAACTGGGATGATGCTATTAATATGAGATTGGGGCAGCTGAATAAGATGGATGAATTCTGTCTAAATGCATACGAAAGAGCAGATCTTTACAAGGAAAGGATGAAAAAGCACCATGATCGGAGGATTATCCAACGAAACTTTCTGAAAGGAGATTTGGTACTCAAACTTTCAGAAAGGAGATTTGGTACTCCTTTTCAACTCCAGACTGAAGTTGTTTCTAGGTAAGTTGAAGTCTAAATGGTCTGGTCCATTCAGAATCAGCCAAGTTTACTCATCTGGAGTAGTGGAGTTAGAAAACAATGATGGTGGTGTCTTTAAGGTGAATGGCCAAAGAGTGAAGCTATATATCGGTCCAATCGACTCGATCAATGTATAGCCACCATATATCTTGATGAAGTCTGAGTAATTGAGATAACTCTTTCGTGCCGCGATAATAAATCAAGCACTACATGGGAGGCAACCCATCATTTTTAATCATTTTTGTTTTACTAGGAGTTTGTTTTTGATAAATAAAAATTCAAAAAGAAGAGTCGAGCCACGACCAAAACTAAGGCGCTTGGTGGGAGGCAACCCATCCTTCTAATCATTTTTGTTCTTTTTGATTAAGTATAGGCGCATGAAGTACAAAGGAGGAAATTAGTACCAAATTTTGATTTGAAAGTGAGTCATGTCAATGGTGGTAAGTCTAGGAATGATGGAACAATACAGGTAAGTGGGAATGGTCAAATGTGTAAGGCTCAACGAGAGGTTAGGCGCCGCCTATGCCAACATAGGCAATAGGTTAGGCGCCGCCTATGCCATTGCCTATGCTCACTACCTCACTTAGGCGATAGGCTAGGTGCCGCCTATGCCAACATAGGCAATAGGTTAGGCGCCGCCTATGCCAACATAGGTAATAGGTTAGGCACCGCCTACTTATGCTTAGGCAATGCTATAGGCACCGCCTATCAACATGACTTTTGCCTACTAACCCATTTGTGAATGGACCAACCCGACCCATGGCTCATCCTTTAAATATATCCTCTACCTTTAAACACCACTCAATTTTTCTTAAACCTAGGCGCCGCCCAAGCATCCTTTACCTCTCCAAGCTTTTCTGTTTTTCTCATCTAATCCTACAAGCTCACCTTCCTAATTCATTACGAAGTTATCACCAAGTAAGTTGCTCTTTCATGTTCCGTAGTTGTTTCAGTGCTACACTTATAATGGTGAACTTGATTTTGTAGTGTTGCTTGGTGATAAGAGTATGGTTAGTTTGTTATGATTTTTGAAAAATACATCTCATCGAGTGAAAGGATTCTTGGGGGGTATTGATTGGTATTCACTGTCATAATTTTTTATTATTATTATGGAGTTGAAATATTGAAGTTTAACTCATAATTTTGGGAGTTGTAAGCTTGACTATGTGAGTGACTCATTCATCGATGTAATGGTCATGGTTAACCAAAAGCATAAGATTGTGGAATTGTTTCTATGCTATAGCATGATAAGATTTCTATGTGCTAGTCTTGCTCAAAGATTGCATTGCTCCAATGAAATAAAGCTGGAAATGATAGTCAAGATTACACGACCATTGTGTGCTGCTTCTCTATATCAAACTGAGAAATTGTTATGTAAAGTGAAGGGTTGAAAGTGTGACTGCCCTAATAATGTTGTTGACACATACCACCTAAATGTATGTCGATGAAGTCTGAGTAATCGACATCACTCACTCAATTAGTTTGTGCAAACAAATTAAGTGTGGGGTGGTGCCATCACTATTTTCTTTTCCAATTGTAGTGAATTTTATGAAATAAGACTGACATGACCCTATTATGATCTCAGGTAGCATGGCTCAGAAAGGACGACAGGGAAAGGAGAAAGCATCCACCTCACAAAAAGGTCAAAAGAGGTCAAGAAAGGACCAGGTTGATTCCTCCTCTCATCAAGTGCCTCGACGTACTTTTGGGATTAAATGGGTTTTGGAGGAGGAAGGGAAGGAATGGTATAGAAACAATAAAGTGAAGAAATATTTCCATGTGGAGTTAATGCAGAAGGAAAGTTTAGCAAAGAGAGATCCTCGCATTTTGGCTAAGATTATGGCTCTAAATCTTGACTTTATCTTCTGAGACATGGGCGAATGTAATCTTGATTTGACTCGAGAGTTTTATACCAACTGGTCCCCAAAGACTATGGGTAATGAAGTAAAGATTCGGGGGCAAGTCTTGCAATTGAATGTTGATTTCTTCAACTCTTTCCTGGGTACTCCAAGTGTGGATCAATCACCACTCAAGGAGCTCTACAACAGACCCCCCTACAGAGCCATCAGACATACGTTGTGTGGATCAAGGTCTATGACTCGGTGGACTCTTCACAAAGATAATGGTCGTCACAATACTTACCCATATGCTTGTTTGAACAGAGAAGCTCGCATATGGTTAAGAATAGTCAATTCCTGCTTGATTCCTGGGAGACAATACACTAAGGTCATGCGTGATCGAGTCTGCTTGGTATATGCTCTAATGACGAATGTTCCCATCAACATTGGTACGGTTATACGAACGTCGATGCGAAAAGCAAGGCTGCACAAAAGGTCCCATTTCAGTTTCGGCAATTTATTGACTGCAATTTTAAGGAAAGAGCACATTGAGTAGGAGCCAGCAGACCATAAGTTTCCACATAACCCGAAGAAGGTAGATCTCACGAAAATCAAAGATCCAGAAACTGGTCAAGGCATCAACCTTACCACTGCTGAGAGACATGCTCGAGATGAGAGTTTTTTTCCGTCATCTGTATGGCATGACTAGGTTCACTATGATGAATGGGGGTCGTATGCCGACTGATGCAGAGCTTCGGAAGTTAGACTATGACTACCCACTTAATGAGCATGCTCGGGCCATGTGTGGAGTGGGGGTAAATTTTGAGGAACCTCTAGATGATGATGTGCCGACAGACGATGATCACCGACTTCTAGACTCTGATATGGAGGACACCTCTGATGATGAAGACTCTGATGATGATTCTGACGCAGGAGGTATGACCCCAGATATAGAGGAAGAGTCTGACTAACCAAGTTTTTGCTTGTTTATTTACATTGAGGACAGTGTGTTCCTTCTTAGTGTGGGGTGGAGTTGTACTGCGTACTGCTTGCCCGTATTTATTCTATAGTCATTTTGATTTAGTCATAGTAGTTAGTTGTAATTATTCAAATTTTGCATGAAATTGTTCTTATAGACGGCATGGCATTATAACAGGAGTTTGTGCTGAATCATTACTATTGAAACATTTAGGCTCTAAGTTGTGACTCACTCTGTGATAATTGATTGTGGTTTAATTCATTCATCTGTTGGGCCAAGAATCTATAATGCTCCCAATTAAGTTGACCGTGTGCAATATGTGTGTAAGGTTATTGTATATTCTTTGCTGCGACTGATGCATAGAATCAGAATACGTCTCTCTATAAGTGCATGCATGTATAAAATTCATATTACTCATAGTTAATAGAGAAGTAGAAACTACAAGGTGGACATAACCCTAACTTGTCATTCTTTGTGATCAAATATAATTACACATATCATCTCATCGTTACACTAATAATATTATTGTGCACTTAAACCAAACCCCCCTTACCTTGGAATTTTCGACCAACGGTCTAATAATAATCGCAATACTTAGTGATCATAGTATTCCCTGTGGGATTCGACACCCAACCCAGTTGGGTTCTATATTTGACAGCGACCGCTTACACTTTCTAACGAGAGTTGTAATTTGGGCGTATCATCTATGCCTTAGAGAAATTCTAGTTGATTAGAGAAAGACTCTGGGCTACTCAAAGCCAACAGAAGTCTTATGTAGATGTGCGTAGAAAGGATGTCGAATTTGAGATTGGTGACTATATCTATCTAAAGATCTCTCTTATGAAGGGACTGAAGAGGTTCGGTAAGAAAGAAAAGCTCAGTCCCTGATATGTCAGTCCTTCAAAATTCTCAGTCGCTTTGGTAAGGTATCTTATGAGCTCGAATTGCCTTTAGATCTAGCCTCAGTTCATCCAGTCTTTTATGTCTCTTTGCTCAAAAAGTGCATAGGTGATCCAGCATTTGTAGTCCCTATTCAGAGCATAACAGCCTCTCTTCTGAAGATATTCCAGTTGAAATCCTAGACAATCAGACTCGTAGACTGAAGAACAAACAAGTCCCTCTAGTCAAAGTTCTTTGGCGAAATCAGTTCGTTGAGAGAGCTACTTGAGAAGAAAAAGAAGATATGCGAACCAAGTATCCTCACCTCTTCTCCACTAACTCATGTCAAGATAAGGCAAAAGTTCTCCTTAAGCTTTTCAGTTTCACATTCAGACTTAAGTTACTAGATTGGTATATAGTTTATGTTCAGAATTTTATAACCAAATTTGGTATTAAATACCATTGCATATTTAGTCATGCATTCATGTATCAGTTTAGTTATATAATTATGCATCAGGCATGCATTCTCATTGTGAGAAATTTAGTTCATCAGAACACTCAGTCATGCATTCATGAATCAGTTACGCATGCATCAGATATTCATATTTAGTATGATATGTTCAGTTATCAACGATGTCATTTATGTTCCAATTGTTCATGTTCAGTATGTACGTCAGTTTATATTCCCCCCTCTCTTAGTCTTATTCGAGGATAAATGCTCTCAAGGTAGGAATATTGTAATACCCCATACTTTTTCTATCTTGGAATTGTCTCAAGAATATTAGAAACTTGCTTTGAAATAGGAATCCATTTTTGTACACGTGGGAAATTGAATAAGCTTTCCAATAATACCAATTTTTTCCAAATCCAGTATCTGAGTAAAAAGTTATAGAAGATTTAATCTAAGTTTCCAAAATTGCCCAGATGTGATGGCCAGGTTGACGTAACGTCAACCTAACGACGGACTATCGCCTTGACCGTCGCAGCCAAGGCAGTGATGCAATATTCTGGATAAGGTGTGATGGATAGGTTGACCGTCGAAGTTCCGATGGACCATCGCCCAAGCCGTTACTACTTAGGCAGTTAGTCCTTATCCTGGTCCACCTACAACGGTCAAAATGATGGACCATCGATCCAGCGACGGACCGCCACATGAGCTGTCGCAGGTTCTGTTCAGTATTTTTTAGGTTATTTTTCAAGGAGTTTTTTTTGGTCTTATACCACCCATTTATATACCTAGTAATATTCGACCAAGGATCATAATTTCATTATTCTTCTACAATATTAAAATTAGGGTTTTCTCCCTAAGAGCAATCCTTAAGAAACAAAATTCAAATCTTCTTCGAGAACTAAGAGATTCAAATTCTTCAAGTTAAAGAACTTTAAAAAACTCACTACCAAGTATGCATAGTACTCATTGATGGACTCCTTTCGTTCATGAAGCCCAAGGATTTCTTTTCAAAGTTAAAGCGTATGTATTTCTTTATGAATTACAAGTTGGGTTTTCTTTTGTTCATGTTGATAATGACCAATTGAATTCTAATCCATGTTGGGTGATCAATTTAATATGGAATTGATTAGTATAGGTGTAGATTCATGTGAACCTATGATTAAACCCTTGGGTGATGAACTTGGATTTGAATCATGATGTATATTTATTGTATAATGTTGTCTACATATACTATGCTTACCATATGTTTGATTAAATGCCTATGCGAAGAAAGAGTGCCCAACTAGTATGATATTATGCAATCCTCATGTATGTACAAGTTTATGAATATCACATGTTTGATGAAATGCCATAATAAATGAATGATGGATTGTGATATTTGTCATGTATTCAAGAAAGTCATGCTTTGTCAGTTTCTTTTCATCGAGTCCTGGGGGTACTTGTACTCGATAATTAGCTTGTTCCTAGATCCTATGTCATATTCTCAATTTACTCTCAATCAAACTATGTTCAGTAGGATCCATTCAGTTCAGTTAATCATGTTCAGTGTCTATTCAGATGGGAGTAGAAGTTAGCACTGAGTGAACCCAATGATGGAAACTCACTTATTATATGAGGGTGTGATTCTTAGAAGCAATCCTTGCATTCCAAAACTATGCATCCAGCATAGGTTGAGACATCATAGCCTTCTATATAAGGGTAGATGAGATGGCTTAACCTGTTATATGAGGGTTCCCACCGTTCTCACTAGAGTTACCTTTTATATGTGGGTTACTCACAGATTTTCCTTACCAGTGGCGCGGTATTGACACCCTTCAAATTGGGGTTACAGATTGGACCCCAACTCAGCCATAATGGTGTATTAGGGGCATGTCGGTTAGATAACTACTTCCCATAGTTTCAGTTACAAAATTTAGGACTGTCAGATACAGTCATTCAGTCTCAATAATAGAACTCATATAGTTCTATAGAATTCAGGACTGTCAGATACAGTCAACACATGTTATCAGTTATATCAGTCATCAGAACTTAGTTATCAGTCATGTTAGTTATCAGTAATTTCATGTTATCATGATCTCATATTTAGTTACTACATATTCATGCATGTATTCTCACATTCATATTAGTCAATTAGCTAGTATTGTTCATGCATGTGAACCCCATGCATCCAGCCTACCTCACATGCATACCAGTATATTCAAAGTACTGATACATTTGTACTATAGTGTCTTATACCATTGGTTCAGAAGCATGAACTCCAGAGCATCATGAGCATTCCAGTCTCAGCAGTCAGAGTTAGTAGTGAGTCCTCATCTCTCTAGGATATGATCACTTATTTACTATCTCATTAAGTAATTTATTAGTCAGAGTTAGTTAGGTACATATCCCATCAAATCCTCATACAGACAGTTTAGTCGGTTAGAGGCTTTTTAGACTATCATATTCAGACTATCATGTTATTTCAGTTTTGTTTTGGGTATTTCATACCCCATTCAGATGTTATATCTTTATCAGTTATGTTGCAGTCTTGAACCTTATGGCCTTTCAGTTCATGTTTCCATAATAATATAATATATTATGCAGTATATAGGTATAGATATCAGTCATGGGTTAGTTGTGGTCCTTCAGGGTCATAAGCACCGTGTAGCATTTTGGGTACCATATCCGGGGTGTTACAAACTTAGTATTAGAGCCTAAGGTTCAATAGAGTCTTAGTAATTCTGAAAGACGCATCTAGTAGAGTCTTGTACATGGGTTTGTTGCATGCCACATTTATGTACAAGAGGCTATGAGATGTTTTAGGAATAGTTTCCCTTCTTTCAGTATTCATGTCATGCCAGTAAGCATAATCTCAAGTCAATCTCTTAGTCTAATTTGTTTCTCCCTTTCTTCTATAGAACATGCCTCCTAAAAGAAGAAATGGGAATCAGTCAGCCCCTTAGCTCAAAGAACCTTTGGGTGAACATATTTCTCATACAGAGTTTAGAGCGGCATTCACTACTCTTGCTCAGTCAGTTACTACTCAGAATGAATGACCAGCTGTAGTTTCAGCCAACCCAGTGGCCAATTTAGCTGCAGCCAGGATTTGGGACTTCACCTGAGTAAATCCTCTATCCTTTCTCGGGTCTAAGTCAGATGAGGACCCTCAGGAATTCATCGATCAGGTTCAGAAAGTTACTGATACTATAGGGGTATCAGTTGTTGAGAGTGCTGAACTAGCTGCATATTAGTTGCAAGATATTACTCACACATGGTACAAGCAGTGGAAGTCAGAAAGGCCAGCGATGTAGGGCCTATTGAGTGGGAGGAGTTGGTCACCATATTTTTAGAGAGGTTCTTTCCCCGAGAGCTGAGACAAGATAAGGTGTTAGAATTCATCAACCTTAGATAGGGCAACATGATGGTGAAAGAGTATTCTCTTAAGTTTACTCAATTAGCCAGATATACCCCTCATGTGGTTGTAGACAGCAGGGTCAAGATGAGTAAGTTTGTGTCTGGGTGAATGATAGAATGGTCAATGAGTGTAGATCTATGATGTTAAATAGTGACATGACTTTAGCCAGGCTTATGACTCATGCTCAGCAGATAGAAGATCAAAAGATTGAGATGAGGGAGAAGCAGAATAAGAGAGCAAGGACAGATAGTTTCAAATTTGCTTAGCCTAAAGCAGAAGGTGGAAACCGTTTTCAGTTTTGTCCTAAGTCATCATATCCAGCTCCTTCTTTAGCTAGTGGTCCATCTTTTAAGTTCAGGGAGGTTAACAAAGATAAAGCACTAGGCTCTAAGTATCAGGGTAGTGTTAGCAGTGCCTGCACCTATCCTCTTTGCCAGACTTATGTCAAGGACCATCAGGGTATATGCAGAGCTGGTAGTGGTATTTGTTTCGGGTGTGGCAAGCCAGGCCACAGATACAGAGACTATCCTCAGCCAGGTCCTCAGGGTCAGCAGAACTATTCCCCAGCTGAGTCTGGTCTCCCAAACTAGCAAAGTGCCATCTCTAGCGCTACTAGTGATCATCGCCCAAATAGACTTTATGCTCTTCAGTCCTAACAAGATCAAGAAAATTCTCCTGATGTGGTTACTGATACATTACAGATCTTTTATGTGTATATTTAAGCTTTGCTAGATCCAGTAGCTTCGTTGTCTTTTGTTACTCCCTATATAGCAGTTGATTTCAAAGTCAGTCCTGAAATTCTAGTAGAACCCATTTCAGTCTCTAACCCAATGGGTAAAACCATCATAGCCCAGCGGGTATATGGAAACTGCTCGGTTATGATATTTCAAAAAGTCACTTCAGCAAACTTAGTCAAATTAGAGATGACTGATTTTGATGTCATTCTCGTCATGGATTGGCTTCATTCCTGCTATGCCACAGTAGACTGCAGAAACAAAATAGTCTAATTCTAATTTTCAAATAAACCTATACTAGAGTGGAGAGGTAGTACTTTAGCTTTCAGAGGTCAGGTTGTTTCCTACCTTCGGGCAAGAAAATTGATATCTAAGGGATATGTCTATCATCTAGTTCATGTTAAGAAAACTAGTTTTGAAACTCCCAGTTTGAATCAGTCTTAGTAGTGAATGAATATTCAGATATCTTTCTCAAAGATCTTCCAGGAATTCCTCCTGAAAGGGAAATAGACTTCGACATTGACCTTCTTCTAGATACTCACCGTATATCTATTCCTCCATACGGAATGGCACCAGTAGAACTCAGAGATCTGAAAGAATAGTTGAAGGATCTCTCAGATAAGGGATTCTTCAAACCCAGTGTGTCAATATGGGGTGCACCAGTCTTATTCGTGCGAAAGAAAGATGGTTCTCTCAGAATGTTCATAGACTACCGTTAACTCAATAAAGTCACGGTTAATAACAAGCATCCACTTCCCAAAATTGATGACTTGTTTGACCAACTTTAGGGTGCCAGCTATTTCTCTAAGATAGACCTCAGATCAGGCTATCATCTGCTCAGAGTCAAAGAATATAACATTCTGAAAATAACCTTTTATACCTGGTATGGTCACTTTGAATTCCTAGTCATGTCCTTTGGTCTCACCAATGCCCCTGCAGCTTTCATGGACTTGATGAATCGTGTGTTCAAGCAGAACCTATACATATTCATCATAGTCTTCATAGATGATATTCTGGTCTATTCCCGCAGTGAGTGTGATCATACAGACTATCTCAGAATCGTAGTTCAGACTCTTAAAAATCATTAGTTGTTCACCAAATTCAGTAAGTGCTAATTTTGGCTAAGGTCAGTAGTATTTCTTGGTCATATCATTTCCTGTGATGGCATTAGAGTAGATCCTTAAAAGACCAAAGCAGTAAGAAACTGGCCCAAATCATTCTCTCCATCAGATATCAGGAGTTTCTTGGGTTTGGCTGGCTATTACAGATGGTTTGTTGAAGGATTTTCGTCTATTGCATCCCCTATGTCCAGATTGACTCAGAATAAAGTCAAGTTTCAGTGGTCAGATCTTTACGAGAAGAGTTTCCAGAAGTTGAAGACTCGACTTACCTCAGCACCAGTCTTAGCTCTTCCAAATGGTTTAGATGGTTTCGTGGTGTACTGTGATGCATCCATAGTAGGTTTGGGTTGTTTCCTCATGCAGCTTGGTAAGGTCATAGCCTACGCCTCCAAACAACTTTTACTCTATGAGAAGAATTATTCGACTCATGATCTTGAGTTAGCAGCCGTAGTTTTTTTCTTGAAAATTTAGAGGCATTACCTATACAGTGTTCATGTAGATATGTTCACAAATCACAAGAGGCTTCAATATGTCTTTCCTCAAAAAGATCTCAATCTTCATCAGAGAAGGTGATTAGAGCTCTTGAAATATTATGACTTGAGTTTCCTTTATCATTCGAGCAAGGCCAACATAGTGGTCGACGCTCTTAATAGACTGTCGATGGGTAGCACTACTCATGTCAAGGACAATAAGAAGAAGTTAGCTTAGGAAGTCCATGGACAATAAGAAGAAGTTAGCTTAGGAAGTCCATCAGCTTGCCAGACTAGTTGTTCACTTAGTCGATACAGAAGAGGGTGATATATAGGTTTAGAGTATTTCAGAATCATCTATAGTTTCTGAGGTGAAAGAAAAGCAAGATAGAGATCCCAGTCTAGTAAAGTTGAAAGAGTCAGTTGAGGATCAGAAAGTAGAGGTTTTCTCCCAAGGGGTAGATGGTGTATTGTGTTGTCAGGGTCACCTTTGTATTCCAGGTGTAGATGACTTGAGGCATCAAATTCTTATAGAAGTACATAGTTTGCGCTACTCTATTCATCTAGGGACCACAAAGATGCGTGACTTGTGGGAAATTTATTGGTGGAGTCGTATGAAGAGAGATGTTGCAGAGTTTATGGATAATGTTCTACATGTCAGAAAGTTAAGATAAAGTATCAAAATCCTAGTGGTTCCATGCAAGAGTTCAATATTCCAACTAAGAAGTGGGAAAAAGTGAACATGGACTTCGTGATGGGTTTGCCTCAAACTCGTCGTCAGTATGATTCAGTTTGGGTCATTGTAGACAGAATGACCAAATCACACCATTTTCTTCCGGCTCATACCTATTATTCAGTCGAGGATCATCCCAAACTATATATCAAAGAGTTGGTCATATTACACGGTGTTCCGTTATCTATTATGTTAGACAGAGGTACCCAATTCGCCTCTCATTTCTGAAAAGCATTCCAAAAAGGTCTTAGTACCCAAATTAATCTCAGTACAGCCTTTCATCCTCAGATAGATAGTCAATTCAAAAGGAACATTTAGACCCTAGAAGATATGCTAAGGGCGTGTGTAATTGATTTCAAGGGTAGTTGGGATAACTACTTGCCTTTGATTGAGTTTGCATAGAATAATAGCTATCATTCCAGTATTCGGATGGCTCCATTCGAATGTCTCTATGGTAAGAAGTGCAGATATCCAATCGGTTGGTTCAAAGTTAGTGAGGCCTCAATTATAGGGCCTAACTTAGTATTCAATGCCTTAGAGAAAATCTAGTTGATCAGAGAAAGACTCTGGGCTGCTCAGATCCGACAGAAATCTTATGTAGATATGCGTAGAAGGATCTAAAGTTTGAGATTGGTGACTATGTCTATCTAAAGATATCTCCCATGAAGGAAGTGAAAAGGTTCGGCAAGAAAGGAAACTCAGCTCCTGATATATCGGTCCCTTTAAAATTCTCAGTCGCTTCGGCAAGGTATCTTATGAGCTCGAATAGCCATTAGATCTAGCCTCAGTTTATCCAGTCTTCCATGTCTCTTTGCTCAAGAAGTGCATAGGTGATCCAGCAGTTGTTGTCCCTATTTATAGCATAGATTTTCAGAACAGCCTCTCTTATGAAGAGATTCTAGTTGAAATCCTAGACTATCAGACACGTAGACCGAGGAACAAAGAAGTCCCTCTAGTCAAAGTTCATTGGCGAAATCAGTCCGTTGAGAAAGTTACTTGGGAAGAAAAAGCAGATATGTGAACCAAGTATCCTCACCTCTTATCCGCTAACTCACGTCAAGCTTAAGGTAACAGTTCTGCTTAAGCTTTTCAATTTTATGTTCAGACTTCAGTTATAAGCTTGGTATACAGTTCATGTTTAGGATTTTATAACAAATATGGTATTAAATACCATTGCATATTCAGTCATGCATTCTGTATCAGTTCGGTTATATAATTATGCATCAGGCATGCATTCTCATTGTGAGAAATCTAGTTCATCAGAACACTCAGTCATGCATTCATGAATCAGTTATGGATGCATCAGATATGTATGTTCAGTATGATATATTCAGTTATCAGTTATGTTAGTCATGTTTCAATTGTTCATGTTTAGTATGTATGTTAGTTTATATTCCCTCCTTTCTCTCAGTCTCATTCGAGGATGAATGTTCTCAAGGGAGAGATATTGTAATACCCCATACTTTTACTAGCTTTGAATTGTATAAAGAATGTTAGAAACTTGCTTTGAAATAGCAATCTATTTTTGTACATGTGGGAAATTGAATAAGCTTTCCAACAATACTAATTTAGTCCATATCTGGTATCAGAGTAAAAAGTTATGGACATTTTACACAGAGCTTCCAGAATCGCCCAAGTGTGACAGCCATGTTGACGGACCATTGACCTAGCGATGGACCATCGCCATGACCGTCGTAGCCAAGGTAGTGAGGCAATCTTCAGCATAAGGTGCGACGGATAGTTTGACGGACCGTCGTCCAAGCCGTCACTACTTAGGAAATGAGTCCCTATCCTATTCCACCTACGACGGTCAAACGAAGGACCATCATCCAGAGACGGACCGTCGTATAAGTCGTCGCAGGTTTCGTTTAATTTTTTTTAGGTAATTTTTAAAGGTGATTTTTTTTTGGTCTTTTACCACCCATTTATATACCTAGTAATATTCGACCAAGGATCATAATTTCATTATTTTTCCACAACATTAAAATTAGGGTTTTCTCCCTAAGAGCTATCCTTAAGAAACAAAATTGAAATCTTTTTCAAGATATAAGAGATTCAAATTCTTCAAGTTCAAGAACTTCAAGAAACTCAACACTAGGTATGCATAGTGTTCATTCATGGATTCCTTTCATCTATAAAGGCCAAGGATCTCTTTTCATAGCTCAAGCATATGGATTTCTTTATGAATTTTATGTTGGTTTGCTTTTTTCATGCTGATAATGACCAATTAAATTCTAATCCATGTTGGGTGATCAATTTTATGTGGAATTGATTAGTATAGGTGTAGATTCATGTAAACCTATGATTAAACCCTTGGATGATGAAATTGGAGCTGAATCATGATGTTTCTTTGTTGTATAGTGTTATCTACCTATACTATGCTTACCATATGATTGATTAAATTCCTATGCGAAGGAAAAGTGCCCAACTAGTATGATATTATGCAATCCTTATGTAGGTACAAGTTTATACATATCATATATTGGATAAAATGCCTTAATAAATGAATTATGGATTGTGATGGTCATATATTCAAGAAAGTCATGCTTTTTCAAATTCTTTCCATCGAGTCCTGGGGTTTTTTATATCCGAAAATTTGTTGTGTGCCTAGAGTCTATGTCATGTTCCCAAGATACTCTCATTCAAGCTATGTTCAATAGGATCCAGATAGTTCAATTTATCATGTTTAGTGTCTATTCAGATGGGAGTAGAAGTTAGCATCCAGTGAACCCAAGGATGGAAACTCACTTGTTATATGAGGGTGTGATTCTTAGAAGCAATCCTTGCATTCCCGAACAATGTAACCAGCATAGGTTGACACATTATAGCCTACTATATAGAGGTAGATGAGGTGGCTTAACCTGTTATATGAGGGTTCCCACCATTCTCACTAGAGTTACCTATTATATGAGGGTTACTCACAAATTGTCCTTACTAGTGGTGCAGTATTGACACCCTTTCAATTAGGGTTACAGATTAGACCCTAACTCAGCTATAATAGTGTATTAGGGGCAAGTCGGTTAGATTACTACTTCCTATAGTTTCAGTTACAGAATTTAGAAAAGTCAGATACAGTCATTCAGTCTCAATAATAGAACTCAGATAGTTCTACAGAATTTAGGACTATCAGATATAGTCAACTCAGAACAGTTTGACACTCAGCTAGTTCCATCAGATTCAAGACTGTCAGATACAGTCACTCGTATTATAAGTTATATCAGTCATCAGAACTCAGTTATCAATCATGTTAGTTATTAGTAATTTTATGTTATCACGATCTCAGATATAGTTACTACGTATTCATGCATGTATTCTCACGTTCATATTAGTCAGCTATCTAGTATTGTTCATGCATATAAACCCCATGCACTCATCCTACCTCACATGCATACCAGTATATTCAAAGTACTGACGCATTTGTGCTGTGGTGTCTTATAATATAGGTTCAGAAGCATGAGCTCCAGAGCATCAGTAGTATTCCAGTCTCACCAGTCAGATTTAGCAGTGAGTTCTCATCTCTCGAGGACATGATCACTTATTTATTATCTCATTAAGTAATTTATTAGTTGAAGTTAGTTGGGGACACATCCCATCAACTCCTCATTCAGACAATTCAGTCAGTTAGAGGCTTTCCAGACTATCATGTTATTTTAGTTTTATTTTGGGTATTTCATACCCTATTTAGATGTTATATCTTTATCAGTTATGTTATAGTCCTTAACCTTATGACCTTTTAGTTCATGTTTCCGCAATCATACGGTATAGTATATAGTATATAGTATATAGGTACATATATCAGTCATGGGTTAGCTTATGGTCCTTCGGGGTCATGAGCACCGTGTAGCGTCTCGGGTACCAGATCTGGAGCGTTACATATAGATAAGAGTTGACCCTATAAATCATCAAAGAATGGTATGAGTCATATGAAGTGAGGTCGTGAGTTTAGCAGTATAGGTTCCCTAAGCTTCTGTCCAACATACGAGTGGTTGTTTCAAGTCATATAAATAGTAACAAGTCAAAAGATAACACTCGTATGTTGACCAGTGTGGGTTATCTTTGCCACTGTCAAGCTTACAAGTTACTAGTCCAACTCATACCCTCATCATACGAGTCATATGGTTAACTTGTGACGACTGATGATCAATTTCTGTAAAGTTCAGCTAAAAGGGTTTTCGATCTTTCCCCCTCTTATAACTCCCAACCCAAGACCTATTACCATAAGAGGTGTATTTTCCTCTATCCTTTAATCAATTAACAATATTTTTTCTCCTTCCATCATCAAGAATAAAAAGATTAGGGTTTTCTCACTAAGTCATCTCTCAAGTCTCAAAGTTCAAGTCTTCTTCACAAGTCAAGCAATTCCAGGTATGTGGGGTTTTTTTAACAAGGTTAATTTTCCATCCTTGTGCCCAAAAATCATAATTTTATGAATGAATTTACTTGTTTTATATTAGGGTCCATCCCTTGAATTCTTATATATTGAAACATACCATTATCTTATGATTTTAAGGCTAAATATGCATAAAGGTTACACCTATTCATGTTTTGAACTTTAAGATTTCTATTGTGCTTTGAATTTCATTACTTTGATTTAGGATTCTAATGAAAGAATTCTATATGGGTATTGAGCTTGATATTTTGTTATAAGTGTTATTAAAAAAGTAAGAGCTTCAAGATTTAAGAAGAAGCATTAAGTTTAAAAGAAAGTTTAAGCTTTTGAAGTTTCATTCATATGCAATATAGCATGATTCAAGAAAGCTTGATCTTTTTATCTAAATATAAGACCTGAAATCCACAAATTGTTCATCTTGAGTATTATTTAAAGTAAAAGAGCAGCATAATTGGCTTTCAATCCGTAAACACTTATGCTATTTTAAGGTGGATTTCTTAAGTATGAGCAAATATATATATATATATATATATATATATATATATATATATATAAATAAATTCTGGGAGAAGTATTTAGCACCGAGAAGGGAATGCAGTGAGCATATCCTAAATTTTTGGAAACTACGAGTCACTGTAGGTTAAGCTTTTTCCCAATATGGATGAATTATAGTGATCTCTTAAGTCAAGGTTCTATTCCAATGTCAAGGATGGGACAGCTCTTCCTAACATAGGTAAGATGTTGAACTCTAGGATAGCTCACATAGTTTATGTCGGTTAAAAGAATCTCCCATAAGAAAGAATAAAAATAAAGAGTTTAGAAACTAAGTGTTGTGGCTCACTAAGCTTATTTATATGCTTCATTATCCATGTTTTATGAACTTGCAGTCTTTATTTTTACCTAAGTCTAAGGTGAGTCACTTATGCTTAGCATGAATTATTTAAAATTTTACATATATATACAGCTCTTGTCTTATTTAGGCATTCACCCCCCCCCACCCCACCCCCACATGCTAAGTATATTTCAGAAGTATTGACCCACATATACGTCTATGTGCTACATTGTCTTATAATGTAGGTTCTGCTGCTCATTCCAGTAGCAAAATTGACTACGGCCATTATTACCTGCATCCCAACTTTTGGTGAGTCCTCATAGTCTGAGGACCAAGCTTATCAGACTCTTGTCCATTGATGGAAGTACTTTAGTTACTTGATTTCCATTTATGTTCGAATTAGCTGGGGCCTATCCCAATGGCTCTCTAGTTAGTAGTAGAAGCTTGTCAGACTTTGTATGTTTTAAGTTCAAAGAGTTCATTTAAGGTTTCCAAAGTTAAGAATTTACATTAAGATATGGAATTGTTACCTTCAGTTACTATATTTGTTAGTTTAATTTTCATTATGCAATATGCTTGCAATCTTATACAATTATGCCAAACTAATTTATGTAACCATTTGACTCCTAAGTTCCATTTAAAATTAAAAGCTAAGGCCACTTAAGCCATCCAAAACCATATTTATTTATTCATCCTTTAATGCAATGCAATGGATTCAAAAGACAAATTAAACTATATAACAATCCATACTCATAATCAAGTTTACAAGGTGGGCTGAGATTACTGCAACTATCAAGCCAAAATTCCATCAATTTGGGAAACCCATATCCCCTATTCAGCCCAAAAGCCATCAATTAAAACATAATAATCTATTTAAAACATGGGACAAGTAATTCAAGTAAAAACAACCAAAATCCCTCAACCCAATTTAAAACCTATAATTTCAATCACATGAATATCCAATCAATTTATGCTATAATGTAAAATTTAAGTTAGAAAAAAAGAAACATGCCTGAAATACAAGGGATATCGAAGAGAAATTGAAGTTTGGAACTTGAATGTTGAATTCTCTATAAAACCCTTGATCTTTTTTGGGTTTTGAGTTAAAAAGAAAAAAAATGGTTTTCATCTTTGAAAACGAAAAGAAAGGGGTTATTTTAAGTTTAAAAGACATGCAAGGGGTAAAAAGAACAAAATCCCCTCATCCTAAGTGAAAAAAATAAAAATTAGATAAATATAACATACCAGCGTGGCACTCCCTTATCGTGGAGGTTAACCTTCATTCCACGCCTTTATCACGGTGGTTAACCTTTGTGGTTGTAATACCCCGAAATATCCAAACCTATGTTAGAGCCATGTTTCAAGCTCATAAAAAGTACATTGTAGTTCTTTGGTAGTTTTATGAGTGAGTTTGATGAATATTAAGGCCTCAAATAACTCTCAGCTATTAGACGAATCAAACTAGTCCTTACCAATTGAATTTTTGGGAAGAATGTTATTTTAGTCAACTTCAAAAGAGCATATCTTTTGTTCTACTCAGAATTTTCCAGATCAAGACCCACCAAATGATAGCAAATTGAACTATCTTTCCAATGATACTAATTTTGCCTAAATCCAATACGCGGGTGAGAAGTTATGGCACTTTAGTGAAAAATAGTATCCCAACACGATAGGGTCGCATCGCGGAGATGGCGAAAATCACGTTTGGTATTTTCCAGTGGGCCACTTTGATAATGCCGCATCGCGCCAAGGGTCATTTTGACATTCAGTGGGGCACCACGATGGCACCGCGTCACGCCAAGGTTCCAATTTAAAATTGTCCTATTCCAGTTGCACAATGTGATTTCACCGCGTCACACTGCTGGGAAAATTCGAGAAGGTCCCTTTTCTAGTGGCTCGATGAGATAACACCGTGTCGCGCTGGGTGTCAAAATTGGGATTTCTAGTTTCGCGATTTATATTCTAGGGACCATTTGGTCTTTTCCCAATGCCTTAAACTCATTCAAAACACAAAATTAAAACCGTAAAGGGGCATTATGTGCCCTATTACTCATAATTTCTCTCCATGAAACTAATCTTCTCTTAAGAAACTAATCTTCTCTTAAAGAACAAAATTTAACCTTCAAATCTCCAAGAACTCTCATGAATTCATCAGCCTAGGTATGTTAAGTGTTCATCCATGGGTCCCTTTCACCCATGGAGTCCAAGTATTCAATTTTAAACACAAAGTTGTGATCTTTACAAGTTATTGTGATTTAAATTGTGATTTTAACCATAAATCCCCTTGAATCTTAATTCTACACCATGTATACATTAAATTTCTATTGTTATCAAACCCCACATTTTTAATGATGTTATTCACTATTTTAATTCATAATTAGTGATGTTGATGTTGAAATCATGCTATTACTACATGCTTTAAACTATTCCCATGCTTAGCTTGCAATATGAACATCAAGTGTTTGATGAAATGCCTACAAGACTAAATTTTGAATAAATGCTTCCATATTATGTTTCTAAAGTTTAGTACTATTTTACTATTACTGCTATCAATCCTAGGGGTTGGTGAATACCCAAAAACATAGATGTTTACTTAGTCTCACTATCTTCTGAATATCTTCAAAATATGTTATGAGAATTATCAGTTCAGTTAGTCATCATAATCAGTTAAACTTTGAAAAGTTCAGTATCCCGAGTCAATTCAGTTAGGAGTAAAATTTAGCACCGATCAAGGGTAGGGATGGCGGCTTTCCTGTCAGATAGGCAGAGCCGTTAGTAGTAGTCCCTGTACTCCAGAACTACATAGCAAGCATAGGATATGAGGAGTCACCCGCCAGTTTAGGCTTAACGACCTCGCAGAGGTCATCCGTCAGTTTAGGCTTGACACTCTTAGTCCTTTGAGATAGTATATTAGTAGATCCACACAGCCAGTGTTAGTACCTGTGGCACGGTAAGACACCCTTCCAACTAGGGTCTCAGGTTGGACCCCAATTTTCTTATATTGGGGCATGTCAGTTATATGATAGCTCCCACAGTCTCAGTCCAGTAATCAGTTCAGCAATTCAATTTCAGTTTGCTTGACCATAGCATACAAATATCAGATATTCGGTTTTCAGATTTTAGTATTTCAGTTTAAAGATTATATTTAGTACATGTTTTATGCTTGGTCACACATCCATCAACATCTACAGATTTTATGCGTTCTTAGTATTTATAGATTTCGTGTATTCTATTTAGCATTTCATATTATTTATTTTGTTTGCTATTACTCATGCACATGAAACCATGTATATCAGCCTGCCTCATTTAGCATACCAAAACATTCAAAGTATTGTTCGCATACTCTTTTCTAGTTCTATGATGTATCATATCATAGGTTTGGACGCTCAGTTTCCTAGATCGTGCATAAACCTTCCAGATTGTCAGCTGCAGTAGTAGTGAGTCCTCATATTTTGAGGACAGACTATATTTATTTTCATAATTTTAGTTCAGTAGTTAGATAGAGTTAGTTGGGGCCTGTCCCATCAAGTCTTATTCAGATAGTTTTAGAGGCTTTTGAACATTTCAGACAGTCAGTTAGTTTATCTTTATTTTATCAGTTTTAGACAGTTATTTTCAGACATTTGTTTTCCAGATTTATGTTACAGAGATGTTTTAGTATTTAAAACATTATGGTATCTTCAAATATTCCTCCTATGTTATTTTGTTACTATTATTCAGTGCTCACAGCAGGTACCAGCTCATGGGTTAGTTCGTGGTTCCTGGGGATTTGTAACTCCCCAAAAATGGGTCCCAAGATATCACACGATGCTTTGAACTACAGGTAGCCCTGAGCTAACCCTAAAAGTTGTTACTCATTCTAAAGAACCAAGTAAAGATAATATAAGCATGCAGTATGCTAGAAAACTAAAATACTATCTAAATGAACTGAGTTAACTGAACATAATGTCTAAAAGTACTTAACTAGGAAATCTGAACAACTAACACTATAAAACTACAATGTATCTAATAGTCTGACAATCTTCTAATATTACTACTAAAGAGTCATTGGGACAGACCCCCAGCTAGCTCAAACTATTTGACATAACTAAATAAACAAATCTAGATAGCTGGAAATCTAAATAACTGGGTTACCAAACTATGAGGACTCACCAACTATCGGGTTATAGATATAGATGCTCGTGGTCAATCACACTGCTAAAATTGAGAACCTAAACCTACATTATGAGACAATGTAGCACATAGATATATATGTGGATCAGTACTTTTGGATTGTACTGAGCATGTGGGGGTGAATGCATAAGTAAAATGATATCTCAATATTTATAAAAAAAAAACTCATAAAAGAATGCATGCTAAATGTAAATGGCTCACATTAGCTTGAATATCTAAAAGCTAAAAAGCATGAATCATGAACCATAAAGCATACTGTATAAATCTTGTGAGTCGTAACACTTAGTTCTAAAAGTTGTACTTGTAATTTGTTTTCAAGTCATGCAAGCTAAGTGTAAAAGGACTCACCTTTGTATCTGTAATTGTAAACTGGAATCCCATGTGTAAATACTTATGTAAAACAATATTTGAATAACATCGTGAGCCTTTACACTTAGTTTCTAAAAGCTTTTCTATTATGATTACTCTATTCTGTAGGCTATAGGGAAATTCTTTTAAAAACTATTCTGCAAGGGAGGTTTTTCTAACCGACAAATACTATTTGAGCTATCATAGCATCCAACGTCTAGTTCCCTTATGGAAAACCTCATGTTGGTGAGAGGTGTCATACTCTTGCCAAGGAGTATAACCTAATCTAAGTGATCACAATTTGTATCTGTCATCCATATAGAAATGGGAATAATCTGGAATTCTGAACCTACGTTAGCTTGTAGTTCTCGGAAGTAGGATGCACTAAACCCACACTTCCTACTCGGTGATAAATATGACTCCCTTTAATTTGTATGCTGAATCTATAGGAAATCCACTTTAAAAGCTAGCATAAAGGTTTGTAATGAAAAACCAATTATGCATCTGTCTGTTTTAAACTATAATCAAAACTAATCTATTTTCTATAACTGTAATAAAACTGTAAAAGGATCAAAATATTAAATTTTTTCTAAAAAATCTAAATATAAGCTCGTCATAGGATGCTTAAGAGCATCATCTTCTTGAAATATCAATACATATACTTAGGGCTTAAAACCCATGTCTCAAATTCATGTCAAATTATAACAAAGTTATGCTCGATAATTAACATCTTGACTCTTGAAATTCTTGCATAATTCTAGTCAAGATAGTGAAATTCAACTCTCAATGTATATAAAATCACTTCACACGCATAAACATGCAAAAGTAGATATGTAATTCAACATTTAATCACTTGTAACATCAATATTTTAAAATAATGATAATTGGGTATGAACCCTAAACTTTAAAACGTATAATCTCATGTAAATTCAACTTTAAAAATTAGTTTTAGGCATAAGGATGAAGGAGATCCTTGTTCATAATCCCACATACGTTGCTTTATGATTTGAATGTAAAACCTTGAACTTTTGAATATCTAATGGTATTCTTGAAGCTTCTTCTTGAATTTCTTGAACTTGAAACTTTGGATTATAGGCTTTCTTGGAGTAGGAGTTATTGAATATTCTTGATTTATGGAGCTAGGGTTTTGATCTTGGAGAAGAAAAAGATGAATAATGAAGCATCTATGTTATTTGGGGCTAAAATTGTGTGTTTTGGGCAGATTTGGGTGAGGGTTAGTAACTCAATTGCCCCATAAACTAGTCATTTAACAATACAAAAACTGGGTACTGATGCGATCAGTGACGCGAGTGCCTACCCGATGCGGCGCATCTATATTGCGTTGACTTTTTGTTTGGCCAACCAAACATGCCCCAAACCTTCTCCAAAAATTTTGAAACTTACCCCGGAGATACTATGGACTACCCCGATCATTAAAAAGGATAGAAATTGATATTCCAAGGTCGGGAAGGTCAAGAATAAAAATTTCAAAGTTTAGAGGCCAAAAATGAGACTAAGTCTCCAACACTTAGCTAAAATTTTAGGTCCTAAGTCTCTGGTGTGCCTCTTTTGAGCTAAATTGAACTAGAAAGAATACGGGGTATAATATCTCCACCTTGAGAATATTCTTCCTCAAATGAGACTACTTAATTGAGGATACTGAGGAACTGAGACTATGTACTGGCATGCACAACCAAAACAAAGTTGCATGACTGAATCTAAAGCATAATGAGCGACTGACCTAATTTGTGACTGTATGAATTGACACAAAGATAAATATATGGCTGAAACTGAGACTAGAAAAAAAATTGAGTTAAGGAAGACTGTTACCTTATGCTGGATTTGAGTTTATGGAGAAAAAGTGAGGGTCCTTTATTCGCATGTCTGCTTCTGCTTCCCAAGTGGCACCCTCAACAGACAAATTTCTCCATAGATGTTTGACCAAGGGAACTTCTTTGTTCCTTAGTCTATAGATCTGGTGATCAAGAATCTCTATTGGAAGCTCTTGGTATGAAAGGCTATTCTGAATATCTGTGCTTTCTAGAGGGACTACAACAGTTGAATCATCCATACACTTCTTTAATAAGGATACATGGAACACTGGGTGAACTGATGACAAATTTGTAGGTAGCTCAAGCTCATGTGCTACTTTTCCCACACGACTTAAAATCCTATAGGGACCTACATATTGGGGACTATGCTTCACCTTTTTTCCAAATCTCTTCACCCCTTCATGGGTGAAACCTTCAAATAAATAAGATTATTAACCTCAAACTCAAGATATCTCCTTCTTACGTCTATAAAGATTTCTGATGACTCTGGGTTGATTCAATCTCTCTCGAATCAACTAAAATTTCTCCATGGCTTCAAACACCATATCTAGCCCAATAAAAGCACCCTCACCCACTTTGAACCAACCGACTGGAGATCTACATCTTTGCCCATAAAGAGCCTTGAATAGGGCCATCTATATACTAGAGTGGTGACTATTGTTGTAGGTAAAATCAATCAATGAAAAGTGGTCATCCTAACTGCCTTTAAAGTCTAGAACACATGCCCTTAACATATCTTCTAAGGTCTGAATGGTCCTCTCTGCCTGACCATCTATTTGCGAGTGAAAATCTAAACTGAGATGAACATGGATACCAAGACCCTTCTGAAAGGCTTCCTAAAACTGAGAGGTAAACTGAGTAACCCTATTTGAATGATGGACAAGGGAACTCCATGAAATCTAACCAAATCTCTGATATACAACTTAGCATAATCCTCAGCTATGTAGGACGTGTGTGAACTGGCAAGAAGTGAGCTGATTTGGTCAATCTGTCTATAACCCAAGCTGAATCATGTTGTCTACGCGAAAAGGGTACTCCTGTCACGAAGTCCATGTTCACATCTTCCCACTTCCAAGTGGGAATACCAAACTCCTATAATATGCCACCAGGTCTTTGGTGCTCTACCTTCATCTGTTGGCAAGTTCCACACTTAGCTACAAATTCTTCTATATCTCATTTCATACCACTCCACCAATAGACTTCCAGCAAATCATGATATTTTTTGGTCTCTCCTGGGTTAATAGAGTAATGCACACCATGTGCTTCTGTGATAACTCGTTGCCTCAAATTTCCAACACACGGCATACGTAATCTACTCTGGTATCTACTCTGGTATCTCAACACACCATCTCCCCTTTTGGAGAAAACCTCTATCTTTTGATCTTGAACCGACCCCTTTAGTTTGACCAGATTAGAATTCTTATCTTGCTTCTCTTTTACCTTAGAGACTAGAGAAGATTCTGAACTACTATGAACCCAAACATTCCCTTAAGCTGAGTCAACCAACCTCACACCCAATCTAGCTAACCGATAAACTTCTCAAACTAATTCTCTCTTATCATTCTCCACATGAGCAACACTATCCATTGATAGTCTACTAAGGGCATCTGTCACAACATTGGCCTTGTTCGAATATTACAAAACACTCATATCATAATCCTTCAACAATTCTATCCACCTTATCTGATGAAGATTTAACTGTCTTTGCATAAATACATACTGCAAACTTTTGTGGTCCGTACACACATTAACATGCACCCAATAAATATAGTGCCTCTAGATTTTCAAAGCAAATAGAACAGCAGCAAATTTAAGATCATGAGTCGGATAGTTTTTTTGTGAGGCTTAAGTTGTCTAGAGGCATAGGCTATCACTCTACCTCTCTGCATAAAAACAAAAGAAAGACTAACTCTAGAAGCATCATAATAGATAGTGAATCCATTTGTACAATCAGGTAACACTAACACTGGGGCTGAAGTGAGTTGAGCCTTCAACTCTTGAAAACTCCTCTCACAAGAACCTGACCATTAAAACTTAACTTTCTTCTGAGTTAATCTGGACATAGGGGATGCAATGGATAAAAACCCCTCAACAAACCATTTGTAGTAGCTAGATAAACACAAAAATTCCTGATGTCTAATAGAGAGATGGGTCTAGGCCAGTTTCTCACTATTTTGATCTTTTAGGGATCAACTCTAAGTCATCACCGAAAATAATATGAACGAGGAAAGCTGCTAACCTTGGCCAAAATTCACATTTGCTAAATTTGGAGAACAACAGGTGGTCTTTAAGATCTTGCAACATAATTCTAATATGGTCTACATGGTCATCCTCACTATGAGAATAGATAAGAATATCATTGATAAAGACTATGACAAACGTGTCCAGGTACTGTTTGAACACACGGTTCATTAAGTCCATAAAGGTTGATGGGGCATTTGTCAACTCAAATAAAATAACTAGGAAAGAATTTAGCCAAAATTTCTGGTCCTAAGTCTCTGGTGTGCCTCTTTTGAGCTGAATCAAACTGGAAAGAATATGGGGTATTACAGGACTGTAAGCACCATGTGGCACCCAGGGTGTACTCTCGGGGCTTTACAGACTTAGTATCAGATCCTAAGGTTTTAAAGTTTCCTAGGAATTCTAAAATGTGCATCAATTAGTGTCTTGTGCATGGGTGTGAAGCACGCCACACTTATGGGAAAGAGGCTATGAGGCATTTTAGGAAAAATTCCCTTCTTTCAGAGTTCATGTCGTGCAACTAATGTGAGCTCATGTTAAACTCTCTGTCTAATTTATTCTTTCTTCTATTTACAGAATGTGTCTCCCAGAAAGATAGATGAAAGAAGAAAATAAACCAGCCAGTACCTCCGCTCATTCAGAAAGATCCCCTGAATGAGCATGTTTCTCATGCAGAGTTTAGATCTGCATTCACTACTCTATCTCACTCTATAGCGACACAGAATGTTTAGCCAACTTCTTTTCTGGCCAACCCAGTGGTCAATACTGCCGTAGCTAGGATTCAGGACTTTACTCGAATGAATCCTCCTCTATTTTCGGGTTCCAAATCTGAAGAGGATCTGTAGAAATTCATAGACATGTTCCACAAGATAATAGACATTATGGGGGTGACTTCTAGTGAAAGTGCAGAGTTAGTTGCCTATCAGTTGTAAGATGTAGCTCATATGGTTTAAGCAGTGAAAGATAGATAGAGGCACAGATGTAGGGCCTATAGAATGGGAAGAGTTTGCTATAGCCTTCTTAGATATATTCTTCTCATTGGAGATGAGGGAAGCCAAAGTGTTAGAGTTTATTAACTTTAGGCAGGGCAAAATGAGCATGAAGGAGTATTCCCTTAATTTACTCAGTTATCTAGGTACACTCCTCATATGGTGGCTAATAGCAGGTCTGGAATGAGCAAGTTTGTATCTGGGATATCTAACAGTATAGTTAAAGAGTATAGGACTACAATGTTAATTAAGGAGATGGACATATCTAGGCTTATGGTCCATTCTTAATAGATTGAGGAGCAGAAGAATAAGGAAAAGAAGAGAGAGGATGAGAGGGCTATAATAGGTAGCTTTAATTTTACTTAACCAAAGTCAGAAGGTGGCAACCGTCCTCAGTTACTTTAGAAATTTTTAGCCCCTGCCACATCTTCAACTAGTTCCTTAGTACCCAAATTCGAGAATTATAATTAGGATAGTACGCCAGGATCTAAGTCCTAAGGTAGTGTAAGCAGTGGTCGTACAAATCCTCTTTTCTAGAAATACGATAGAAACCATCAAGGTGAGTGTAGAACTGGCAATGATGCATTCTTTGGGTGTGGTAAGCCAGACTATCGCATTCGGGAGTGTTGGGTAGTTTCTCATAAAGTTAAGGATTTGTGCCAACAGGGTAGTCCCATCAGTCATCAGTTCTAGTCGGTCGCCCAACTTAGAAGTATGCCTTTTCCAATGCTACTAGTGGTCAGCGTCAGAACAGGCTCTATACACTTTAGTCTCAATAAGATTACGAAAACTCTCCTAATATGGTCACTGGTACGTTGCAAGTCTTTTATTTACATGTTTATGGTTTATTAGACCTTGGAGTTTCTCTTTCTTTTGTAACCCCCTTATATAGCCATCAACTTTGGAGTCAGTACCAAAATCTTAGTAGAGACTTTTCCAGTGTCTACCATAATGGGTGTCTCTATTGTAGCCCAGCGGGTATACAGGAACTGCCCAATTATAGTGTCTAAAAAAATTACTTTAGTTGATCTTGTGGAGTTAGAGATAATGGATTTTGACATCATTCTTAGCATGGATTGGATCCACTCATGCTATGCTTCAATTGACTGTAGAAACAAAGTAGTTCATTTTCAATTTCAAAGTAAACCAATCCTTGAATGGAGGGGTAGTACTACAGTGCTTAGGGGTCAGCTTGTTTTGTTCCTTAGAGCGAGGAAAATGATATCCAAGGGGTATATTTATCATTTTGTTTGAGTCAAAGATTCAAATTCTGAGTCTCCAACTTTTACGTCAATTTTAGTAGTGAGGGAATTTCCAGATGTGTTCCTTGAAGATCTTCCCAAAGTTCCTCCTGAAAGGGAAATTGACTTTAGAATAGTCCTTCTTCCAATTACACAACCTATCTCTATTTTTCCATACAAAATGGCTCCAACCAAACTCAAAGAGTTGAAAGAACAATTAAAAGATCTACTAGATAAGGGATTCATCAAGCCCATCATCTCCCCATGGGGCGCACCGATCCTATCCGTGCGTAAGAAAAATGGTTCTCTTAGAATGACTACCGTCAGTTGAAAAAAGTCAAAATCAAGAACAAATACCCACTTCCTAGAATTGATGACTTGTTCAACCAACTTCAGGGTGCCAGTTATTTTTCTAAGATAGACCTCAAATCTGGCAATCATCATCTCAGATTCAGAAAATATGACATTTTAAAAACAGCTTTCAGAACACGGTATGGTCACTTCAAGTTTCTAGTCATGTCCTTTGGTCTCTAAAATTCCCCAGTAGCCTTAATGGACTTGATGAACTGAGTGTTCAAGTAGCAGAGTTGATCCTTAAAAGATCAAAGTAGTGAAAACTAGCACAGACCTATTTCGCTGTTAGATATCAGGAGTTTCTTGGGTTTGACTGGCTATTAACAATGGTTTATTGAAGTATTTTCATCTATTGAGTCCCCCATGTCCAGATTGAATCAGAATAAAGTCAAATTCTAATGGTCAAATTCTTGTGAGAAGAGTTTTCAGGAATTGAAGACTCGACTCACTGTAGCCCCAGTTTTGACTTTACCAGATGGTTCAGATGGATTGGAAGAAGGATCAATCCTATATAGTTTTAATGCATTAAAACAAATCTGGAAGAAGGATCAATCCTACACATCATTCATGTGTAAATTTCATGTTATCTATTCAGACACAAAGAGACTCTTGATGTCAATTGTTGGAAAATAGACATATGCAGCGAAAGCAAATAAGAAGAGGATCACTTGCATGTAATATAGACAACATATGTTTACCAAAAAAAGAATAGACAACACATAATTATAGATTTTAATCAAACATAAAATTGATACTTATCTCTTGAAGTGTGAACACGTATCATTAAGTAAGTCTTTGTGAACACATAATATCAAGCAAGTCTAATTTTGATTCTGCAATATTTTGTAGTGATCTCAAATTAATGGTTGAACTGTCTCAATACTTGAGTGGGCAAGTATCAAATAGAAAACTGATTCGCTTTCTAAATTAGGATAATTCCTACTTATGAAGATATTTTTCCTAGTTCAAAAAGGAGAACAAAAATTCATTATATTCTAACAAAAAGATGTCTGTCTTCCTTCTTTTCACCTGAAAATAGGATTGTGAGTTCTAGTTAAATATTACTGAGGCTCTCTATTATGAAAATAATTTAAAATTTCGATTTGAATTATTCTTACCATAATAAATTACAAATCATTCCATTAGAAATTCATAACTGCACTCTTCTAATTATATTATGAAATTTTTCATTAAATACTTATGTAATTTTTCATGTTAAGATTATAGATACTAATCAATAAATTAAATTACTAACGAATTCAATCTAATGATTAATTTTCTTTAAACCACTGCTTAACTTATTTCATGTGTCAAATCCATAAAATCCACTTTCAAGTTTAACCTAATGAAAATTTATAAGTTTCTCAAATAGGTATGAATCTCTATACCGAGACATGAATTCAATCAATTAACTTATTATTGCACTAATATATATTATTATCATCCAATCTACCAGGCATATTGACCCATTTCAAGATCTCACCTTTTAATAAATCAAAAGGATAATTAATATATACAACTCACAATAGTTATATCAAGACAGAGAATGTAAGTACATTTAATAGTATAGAGAATATCTTTTTTGGTCAGTCAGTCGAAAATATTTATCTCTGCTCGGTCCCATTCAATACATACAAAATACACTAGCATAAGAAGTTGAAACTGCACTATTTTCATAATCAAGATAAATTACATTTAATTTTGAGCAACAATCGTACCAATGGCTTTTCTAATTTTCATCCTAGATTGTGAACAAAAAACTTTATACTTATAAGAACCGATAATTTAATCCTCTGTGGATAAGCTAAAATTATATACACTAAATCATCTACTATATAAGTAAACAGACACATAAAAGAATATATGATCTATTAAACTTGATTTTTAATAATTATTTTATAATAAATACTATATCTAAACATATGGTCAATTGCATATGTACCATGGTTAATAATATATTTCTCAACTCATTGTATCCTAAAGCCTTTCTCAGTTAATATTCAGTAAATTATTAAATTCTCTAATATAATAATTTTCTCAATTCTTGACTTAAACCAATGAAAAAATTATCAATTTTAATAAAATAATAAGATAATATATTTTTCAAAAATCCCTATATAAATATATATGATTCCATAAATAATTTTTAAAAAATTACAAAAATATCTATGACAATTTAGAGAAATATGATTATAATGTATTTTCTTAAAATTTAAACCTAGTTGAAACTCGTCTCTAACTTTTCTTATTGCATCCAAAAATTTCAGTATTGTCTTCTCGAACTGCATCAAAATAATTGTGAAAATTACTCATAAATGATTCCAAAGGTATGATATCCCCTTCAACTCCATCATCAATATTGTTTTCTCCGATGGTATTCACATTTTCTTCCAACCTCTGGACCTCTGAAATGTACTTTCTCCGTCCCATTTCATTGTGTCGCCTTTTTTTTTTTTGACTCGGCCTAAAAAGAATATCATATTTTCTTATTTGACAACTATTTCATGATACCATCCTCATTTTATTCTTACTAGATTCTACTTAATAAGAAAAGACAACTAAAAAGATAAACATTAAAGTGACTTTAAAAGAAGCAATTTTATCAAATTTATAAAGTCATTATTTATTTCTTAAACTTCGTATCTGGTCAAATGACGATACATAAAATAGAACAAAGGGAGTATCATTCTCACGTAGATAATCCAATAAGCTATTAATATTCTTTTTATTCAAGTTCATAAATGTCACTTTCATAAGTGAATTCATTTAAGCTATTAATATTCATTTTATTCAAGTTCATAAATGTCACTTTCACAAGTGGATTCATTTAAATTTCTTAAAGCTTCATTCTCAAAACGAATTTTGCAATTATCAATACATTATACTTAGCTTTATGTATAATGAATTTAATTTTTTACATAAACTCAATAAATATAATACATTTAGAAAGATAGAGTGATTTTGATGTAATCAAAATACCCTTCATTGAACTCAACATTAAAGAGAGTCATATTAAGGAGATTCTTAGCTCATCCTATGTGGCTTGCCTTAGAGGTCTTCAATGCTATTTATCCTTTTTATGATTTTTTTGATAATTTTTTTTTATTTTAAAAGATTAAAAATTCACTTTAACATTATACACAATATTAAAGAGAGTCATATTAAATAACTTTTATCATCAATATCATTAAACTTTTCTTATTTATGTGCTATGTAATAAAAGAAAAATTAAAAATCACTCCTTAAACTCTCTTAATCATCTTAAATATGCAAGAAAAAAACTAAAAAAATTATATGTGAAAGCTCAAAAATCAATACACGCATACATACATACATACATACATACATACATATATATATATATATAAAGTCATTATTTATTTCTTAAACTCCGTATCTGGTCAAATGACGATACATAAAGTAGAACAAAGGGAGTATCATTCTCACATAGATAATCCAACAAGCTATTAATATTCTGTTTATTCAAGTTCATAAATGTCACTTATATATCTATATATATATATATATATATATATATATATATCTTTTGGGGGTCTTTTTCTTCATTCTTTCCATTAATTAATTTATTTATTAAATAAAAAAGATCAATCATATTTACTATTCTAATTAAATCTAATGAGTTATAAAAAACCTCCATCTATTTGTATGCTCTACTTAAATAATATGTCTCCCCAACTCCCTTCTACCTAATTCTTTTGGATTATCCAAACTATAAATAACAATCATCTATGGAGTTGTTGAATGCAAATTTTTATTTTCTCAATTTTTTAATTAATATGGTTATTTAGTTATTGTTCTCCTTTCTTGATTTTCTTCTTCATCTTTTTTCATCAATCATGCGTTTAGTAATCAAAAGAAAGGACATAAAAAGGATGATGTTTTCAATATTCTTCAAAGGTTTATCAAAGAGATGTTCACATCAGTTTTATACGAGTTCATCAAGATGAAGAAGGAAGTTCAATTGTCTTGAAAGATTCGTTAAGATAATGGTCATAGTAATTTGGTGTAATGTAGAAGTTTGAATGATTTATTAATATTTTGAAGATTTATTAGTGTATTATTTTGATTTCAATTAATATATTTTCTTCCTTTTTATTTTATTTCTTCATTTTGAACAAAGTAATTGATCACATATATAATTCGCTTTTATTTAGCAAATATTAAGTTGTAAAACTCTCCTAACTAACATATTAGAAAGCACAATTAGCAAATTTTACTCAATTAACTTTGATCTTCTTCTTATTGTTATTAGTGCATGTTTCTGTTTTTGTGTCTATTTTTTTATCAGTTTCTAATTAATTTAACTATGTTAATTAAATATATATTCTTTTGCAATTATCATAATGCTATACCACATGATTTTTTGCTAATAGTAATTTTCTAATATTTTGTCAAGGTTGAAAGAGATATTATCAATGGTATATTTCTCATAGTAATTGGCTATTAATGCTCCTAAAAGTATATGACATTTCTATATTAGAAATCAATTAAAGAATAAATGAACGAATCATCTTTTTAGTCTTTTAGGATTTTTATGATACATTTTAATTGAGCATACCTCAAACCTCACTTTGTGGTAATACACCAAATATATTGTATTTGTTATTTTAATTTAGCACATAATATTATTATTTTTCAATGTGAATGAATAACATATGACAATGTGCGACGGTAATGCAATCATACGCGAATATTTTTCATACGATTAATTTCATAATTATTAATCATGTAAAATCTATCAATTATTTTCTTATAAATTTATTTTTACTCAGACAATTTATCTCTTTTATTTTTCTTATGGTTATTTAATTTTTCGAATGAAAAGGTGCTATACACGATATACAACAAATCAAAGAAAAAAATTGTGTGTGTGTGTATATATATATATATATATATATTATTTTATTTTTAATTGAGTATACCACACACCTCACTTTATGGGAATACACTAAATGTGTTCTACTTGTTATTTTAACTAAGCACATAATATTGATATTTTTTGATGTGAATGAATAACATATGACAATGTGCGGCAGTAATGCAATCATACGAGTATATTTCTCATATGATTGATTTCAAAAATTATCAATCATGTATTGTCAGTTATTTTCTTATAAATTTATTTTTACTCAGATAATTTATCTCTTATATATATATATATATATATATATATATATATATTATTTTAGTTTTAATTGAGCATACCCCAAACCTCACTTTGTAGGAATACACCAAATGTGTTGTATTTGTTATTTTAATTAAGCACATAATATTGATATTTTTCAATGTGAATGAATAACATATGACAATGTGCGGCAGTAATGCAATTATATGAGAATATTTCTCGTATGATTGATTTCAAAAATTATCAATCATGTATATCTATCAGTTATTTACTTATAGATTTATTTTTACTCAGATAATTTATCTCTTTTAATTTTCTTTATGGTTATTTAATTTTCAGAATGAAAATGTGCTATAGACGATATACAACAAATCAATGAAAAAATTTTTATATATATATATATATATTATTTTAGTTTTAATTGAGCATATCCCAAATCTTACTTTGCGTAAATACACCAAATATGTTGTATTTGTTATTTTAATTAAGCACATATTATTGATATTTTTCAATGTGAATGAATAACATATGACAGTGTGTGGCAATTATATATATATATATATATATATATATATATATATATATATATATGTATGTATCTGAATAAAAAAAAAAAATGCAACACCTCTCATTGTTTAAAAAAAATATTTATTTTTATTCTCTCTTTTGTACAAAAAAATTATTCGTGTCATATTAGAAAAGTTCAAAATTCACAAATACATTATGTTAATCGCATTAAATACATTATGTTGAAACTCGAAGTATACTATTTCTTTAACTTCTCTTAATTCTTACTAAAAAAAATCCTCATTTAATTCTTTTAGTAACATTATGTAGTATGCTTGAATATATAAACTATTTTTCTTGCTTTCATTGTAAATGAGATGTGAACAAGGATTAGAAAGAGTTATAACGCTTACTCTTAATTTTTCTTTTAAAGGAGGAGCAAGCGTTATTATATATCAATTCTTTTGAAGAGTTATTATGATATATTATTTTTAGTAATGACTAATAATAATAATTAATTTGTAACAATAATCGTATTAATGTTCTTAAACTTTTCCACTGCTTTATATTAGAGATAATTATTGACCACATCAAGTTGTTTTAAATATATACATTTTATTTTGCATTATGAGTTTCAATTCTTTTATGAGGTATAACCTCAAATATAATTTTTACTATCACAATTTATTTATTTTTTCTTGAGATGCTTTTCCAATAAATACCGTATCAAAATAAAATTGATCGAAATGTAAGATCTCTAATGTTAATGAACCGTACGCAATACAAATACACATTAGATAAATATTAATATGGAAAATCAATACCAAAGAAAACCAAACAAAAAAAAGAATAACTTCTGCATTGCATGCATAACTATGTTTGTGTGCTTATAGAAAATTGTCAACTAACATAATCAATTACTAGAAAATATTAAATTTCGCGTGAAGCACGAATAAGTAAACAATATTTCATCATACCAGCAACATCAACTTAGACATTTCATGATACCAACAACATCAACTTAGAGAAATTTGATGTATATATAATAGGTCCTCCAAACGGATTGATTTTGACACACCCATTAGCACAGAGACTATAACATTCTACAAGCAAACTGTAGTTTGCCTTCTACGTTAATTTCTTTTCAACAACCATAGAAGTATAAAGGAGAACCAAACACCAGAAGCTTGCGTATGCAGCTGCTGTACTGCTGAATTTCGCAAAGACTAACTTGCGATATTTTGTTCTTACTACTCAACGCATATAACAATACAACTCTAGAACTATAACAAATTTCTTCTTTCAAGGCATTTTACAAGGTCGTTCCACCTTGGAGCATTTATCACATCAACTGGACCTTGATCTTCAACACATTAGCAGCACATGCCACCACACCTCAGAAATACAGCTTTCGCTCCACTCCACATCACCGCAACTCAGCAACAATAGACAACAGAGTAACCAAGAAACAAGGAAACGAATTTTGTTATGGAGAAAATAAATCCACATCAAGGTAGGCAATGGTGGAAGTCAAAGTGGGCGAACAAAAGAAAACACCAGGCAATGGTGGAAGTCAAAGTGGGCTAACAAAAGAAAACACCAGGTATGCCTTCCAATTACAATAAGAACATGTAGTACGACATGATTAACTCATTCAGGATTTTAATGGCAGCTACCTTCAGTGACTGCAGAAATAAATAATTAAATTCAAAAAAAGTTTAATCTTTTGAATTAAATTCAAAAAAGTTCAACAATCTTTTTATCTGAAATCAGCTGAGAACTTTGTTTCACAGTTCAGATCCAAATTTGGGAAAACACGTGATGTTCCATAATCCTCATTTTTTGTTCACTTATGTTCCAAGTTTCTTTTAAAAGCAAATTAAGTCTAATAAAATTCCATAAGTAAAAAAGAAGCCATTCAAAAGTAACAATCTTCAACCACCAATGAATTGATGAAACTAAGAACTGGTCACGTTATGCAAACCGGGATATAATCTTAATTTTCAACAAACAATAACTTTTTTAATGGTACAGAAATTAAGACATCACTACTTAAGATTCAATAGCAGATTTCAAATGAAGCCAATCTATGAACAGGAATGAACAAATCCAATACACTTGAGAAACGAGGTGAAAACCAAAAACGAAAAAGGCACATGTCAAACAGATCACTGAGCTCAACACCAATCTTTTGCAGCATGTACATAGCTAGAAACAAACACCATATTAGATTCAATTTACAAATATCTACAAATCCTGCAAACAGCAACAACATAGTGACAACACCAATCTTTTGCAGCATGTACATAGCTAGAAACAAACACCATATTAGATTCAATTTACAAATATCTACTAATCCTGTAAACAGCAAAAACATAGTGACGTGAACATGATTCTGCTGAAACAACAATGCACGGACCCACCCACATGCATCCTATATTTGTTGATCCAACTGGCTCCATACCGGTCTCCCTCCCAAATCCGTCCACAAAACAAAACAAAGAAATTAGGAGAAGATGCATACCTTCTCATCAAATGAAATTATGGAAAGTACTAACAGAGTTCTTGAGAGAAGCTAGAAGAATATTGATAATTCCAAAAAAAGAGACTTTTCAGGAATATGTTCCAATAATTCCAAAAAGAACAGATTTAAAGAAACAGTGAACTAGAGTTCTTATTTTCTTTTTCTCTACATTTGCGATGTGATTGCAACGCCACTGTTATTGAGAAAAATTGAAACTGCAAGCAAAATGGCAGACAGCAAAGACTTTGGTTCTTGCTTACACAGTAACATTTGCAAGTATTCAGACTTCCCAACACCAGGTATTAATTAATTAACCATGTATACAAAAATTCTAATAAATCAATCCACATTATTATCATTGTGCCAGATTATTTGATTCAAATCAATGACCAACAGCAAAGACAGCTTTAATTCACCAGCTATTGACTATGCAAGCAAACAGTATGCAATATGAATCCTGCTGCACAACATTAGTGTTTTTTCCATCCGATCAATAATTCTAGATATTCATATATTTAAAAACTCGTACTGGTTTTATTTATTTCAAGACATAATTCTAATTAAAACAATAAACGGACATTTTGTTTCCATCCAATAATTTGTATTGGATTAGCAGTCTGACAGCATCATAAAGATCGCTTTTTGTCTACATACAGAAGTTGAGCCAATAATGGCTGAACATAACATGATAGATCTAGAAGGTCAATTTTGCCACATGGTCAACACGATTGCCAGATAGGAACGTAAAGAAACAGGAAGTACGGGTAACATTAGATAACAAAACTGACATCAATCCTCAATACGCTAATCAAACAATACAGCAATTTTTGAAGTAACTAAGTACTAACTTAATACTAGCAAATATAAACTAACAGCCACACATAAGAGCAGATAGGTGAAGCAGCAACAGATGTACAGCAGTCCATGTAACCAAAGATTTCAGAGTCTGCAATCACGAAATCACCACAACCATTTAAAGCATGTTGCGTCCAAGAAGCTCTCACAAGACACCTGAACAGATATTCATGTACGATTCAATCACTCAAGATTCCAACATATAGAACTTGTAGCGGGCAGAAATTTGTAAGACAAATCATTTTCAAAGTACAGCAGATGGACATAAGTCACACTAAACAGCATATGGATCAAGTTATAAGGGGCTCTACATAACATGCACTAGACTAGTGCAAGTAGATCCTCTCCCACCTGATGAGAGAAAGAAAAATAGAAAAAAGGGGAAAGCAATATCAGATAACCATTTTCCATATTAATTGCACAAAGACAGTTAAGCGGTTAGCGAATACAGTCTCCGTTGTTCTGTTAGCTTATGGCTTTTCCCAATTGCTATCAAATAGAATGCTGCCATGCTTTCACATTAATAGGGGCAGTAAAAGCAACTAATTATAGAGAACTAGGAAAATATCTAGGACATTCCTTGTATCTTTCAGCCAATCCCATCCTGGATTAAGAGCTGATACAACATAAGGACCCCCTTAGGAATGGAAGTAATGTAGTAAAACAGTTTACAGTCCGCAAGCAGATTCTTGCTACTAAATAGATGTAGAAAATCAACCAGAATTGCCACAAAAAGCTCAACTGATATCCAGGAGCCAGAAGTTCAGTGGTAAAGCAAATAAACCTTCCAATCTGCAGCCCCCTGTCCAAACGCTTTAACACACACACACACACGGAGGAGGGGGACGGGGAGGGGGTGGAGGAGTATCTATAGAATTCAGAAATAGAGAAAATAGACATTTATACCCAAACAAAGAGCACATTGATTCCCAATCCCTCACTCTCTAATTTTTCTTCAAGGAAATCAGACAGAAATAACACAATATTGTTCTCCTGGATACATCACAAAATTCAAGCACAATCTACAGCACAAAATTGGATGCATTGCACTGCAAAAATGTTGGCTACTTTACTCAACAACAGGTATGGGGCTATCATCAGCTTATATAATAAGCAAAGAGAAAAAACACGCTAGTCCACAAATTGTAAGCCATGCACTGTAACAAAACATTTAAACTACCTATCAAACAAGAAAACAAAAGAAGTTTGTAGCCAATACACCTCAGATAGTTGCTCAACAATTATATGCATGAACAATACCAAGTGAATCATATGGAGGCATGACACGTATAATTGTTAACAAACTCAGAAGGATTACCTCAGTAATATGGAGGCATGCCCTGGTACATCCCACCTGGTGGAACCCTCGACCCGGCTCCGGGCTGTGATACCTGCGAGGGATAAGCCGACTGTAAACCATAATTACCACCATCTGGATAACCTCCTGAGCTAGCCATTCCAGCGGAGCTTTGAGGCATCCTGTAACCAGGATTTGCTAGCCCTCCACTGTAATCCCCAGAACCACCACCATACCCACCAGCGCCAGCATATCCACCAGCAACGCCAGTAAAGGATCCCGGTCCTTGGTTTCCATATCCAGGCCCACCAATAGCAGAATTCAGATGTGGATTTTGATGTGCCACCATTCCAGGCTGAGGTGGTGGCTGCTGCATTCCTGGACCAGGCCCGCCTGTAAACCCTGAATATGGACCCAACCCGCTTACAGGAACACCATAATTTGAACTGGGCATCGATCCAACCCTATCATCACCCGGCATTCCTGTAGGTCCAGCATTCAGCATTCCAGGGCCACCTCCAGGCCCCATATTCTGCTGCTTCCCCTTCTTATTATCCGTTGCCAATTTGCACAACACCTGATGTCCTTCTATTGTCTTCACCGGATCAAGTAAAGACGCCTTAGCTCCCTCCTCAGTTTTGTACACAAAAAAAGCAAAACCTTTTGCTTTTCCAGTTTGTTTATCGAATCCCAAAGGACCCTCTTCAATCTCTCCATAAATAGCAAAGTGATTCAAAAGCTTCTCGGACGAAATCTCGAAAGGAACATTACCAACATAGATTTTCCTAAGCGCAACATCAGCAGAATGTGAATTCCCCGAATTACCCGCAGCCGCCAGCTGTGTCACTGTAATACGGCCATCGATTTTCTTGTTGGGTTCCTTTAAAGAAAGAATTGCAGCATCAACGTGCTTGAAAGTAACAAAACCATAGCCCTTAGATTTCGCCGAGGCCTTGTCTGTTATGACTATTGCCTCGTCTAGTTCTCCATAAACAGAAAAAACCTGCCGGAGCTTGTCGGTGGTGGTCTCCCAACCAAGACCACGGACAAAGAGTTTGCGCTGAGATACGTCGGCGTCAGCAACAGAACGTATGGCTTCAAGGATATCAGGGTAGCGAAGGGAGGCGTTACGGAGAACTGAAATGCACTGGTCTTTCGTGAACGTTTCAAGAATCTTGTCGATGTCTTCAGGGGAAAGAATACCGAGTGCCGGAGGAGCGGCGGCAGTTGTGACGAGTTCGTTGGACACGGGATAAGCACCGCCGTTCTCATCAGCCTTGCGTTTCTTAGTTAGATCCATGGACAGAGATATCTATTCAAATGTAAACCCTAGAGAGTCGGAAAGCACTCGGAATAAAACCCTACATGGGGTAGGAGGAACCGTTAACTTATAGGATGAGATGCTCCACTTACGACACCGTACAATTGACAGGTCGTCCTTCTGTAAATGGGCTTTTGCTGGTCTCGGGTCTATATTATCCAAGAATGAGGCCCATGCCTTGAGCTAGCAACTTTGTTTTTCTTTTCATTTTCATATTTTTTGGTTATACAACTAGTAGTATTAGGTCCGGACTTATTATTTTCGGTTTATAAATTAAAAGTTATAAGTTAAGCTTTTTAATTTATGGTTTTTATCTTATTTTTATCATTTTAACTTAAAAATAAATGCTTAAAAGCACTTTTTAATTTTATCCAAATATCTAAAATAAGTCAATTCAAACAAACTCTTATGAAAGAAAAAAATTTATAAATAACAATAGTTCTCCCCTAATCATGAAATATAGCGATAGTTTGTCTATTTATGAAAAGTAGCAATAATTTACTTTAAAATATAGTGGATGCATTGTATTCATGCATAATAAATGTACATACAATATCTCTGTCCAACTGAAATCACGTGCATACAAGATCAACTTCCATAAACTTCAATAGATTATGCAGTCATCACCTCAAAAATGCCACACATACAACTTACATGCATACAACATATATTTTTACACGTATACAACATATGCTTGTATGTCAGGTTAAAACCTTAAGAGAATATGTCATGCATCACATTAAGTCACATGACCCAAACCAAATAAATATCTACATAAAATTTGAATACTCTACCAAGGATAGTACAGGGAAATCAGACTGGTATGTAGAAGAATTATGTCTTGGTTTTGCTAGGAATGGATGAGGACCAAGTTCTCTTTGCCTGCTCAAATGGTTTGTTCAAGTCCCTATAGTCTTATCAAGGTGAATATTAATATTGTTCTAAATACTTTAACCGTATATCTAAACCTTCAAGTGCATATATTTTTTTGCTCTACTATTCTCATATGCTTAAATACTGATTCTATAGAAGTCATTTTGTTATTGTCACTCTTTTTATTAAACTTCATTTTTGTTAGTGCATGTAAACATATAAACTAAGAAAAAAGGTTCCTAATCAAGATTCCTTCGTCACAAACTTCTCTTATGTTCCTTCTTGATTGGATTTTTTCTTTTTCTGAATTTTTATCGTATATTCTCTCTAAATCATTGCTTATTTCTTTTGACGTTGAATCAAAGCATTCATCAACCTATTTTCAACTTTCATGCTCTTAAGAAGGTAACTTTATGATTCTAGTAGAGTTATTTTGTTGATCTCATGTCACGGTCCAAGACTACACCCTAGTCACATTATGGTGCTTGAGCCACAACTGATCTCAAACTAATCCATTGTATGGCATGGTACTAAGTACACTGAAAGTAGATGAAAAGTACTGAATACAAAAACTAACTAGATAAATCTTAAAGCTCTGTAATGATGTAAACCAATAAATAGTTTAAAATCTAATACAAACTAAATTAACTAGTTTGTCTATCTGAAGGCCTCAACTAAAAGATAAGTCACTAGGACAAGTTACCAGTTAACTCTAAATGTCTGAAAATTAAAATAGCACTGAAATAAAGAATACTGAACTCATTCTCGAAAGATAAGAATTACCACATACAACTGCTGAGATGGATATGAAGTCGTGCTAATCGTGAGCTGGATGTTGAGCGTCTGAACCTAATACTATAACATAATATAGTGCAAAGAAACATGTGATCATTACTTTGAATGTACTGAGCATGTGAAGTATACAATTATAAATATGAAGCATATTGGAGAATACTAAATACTAAGAAGTAGCACTAAATGCATAACTAAAGACCATAACTCTATTAAAATGCCTATAAACTTTGAATGAAAAGTCTAAAAAATAATATTTTAAAATAAGGTAAATTGAACTAAGGGACATGTACATATACTATATCTGAATTTGTAACTGGGGAAGATCCTGTTAACCGACATAAACCACCTGAGCTAAATATGAATTTCAATGTATACACCCCATCAAAAGGTCCCAATATACCTTAGAGTATAGAGGCATGTCTGGCATGATCACAAAACTGATGCCCAACTAATAGGGCTAAATAGGCCTGCGGTGGTACGTATTTTTGGTGCTTGGGTGCGCTGAACCTTAGTCCAACTTATTTCTATGTACTACTCCCATAATATTTATATTGTTATCTCTGTAAAATTGATTTACTAAAAACTACATCAGAAGATACTTTATCTGAAAGTACTCTAAAATATGATTAACTAAGAATATGTTGAAACTGAGGCTAATTACATTATTTATTCTAAAGCCAACAAATTAATGGAATTATGTGTTCATAGCATGCCAAGATATAACTTAAAAACAATGAATAATTAAATATCTTGAAAATCATGAGAGAACTAAAATCATAAAGGAAATTATAAAAGGGCAACCCGGTGCACTAAAGCTACCGTTATGCGCGGTGTTCGAGGAAGGGCCTCACCACAAGGGTGTATTGTACGCAGCCTTACCTTACATTTCTGCCAGAGGCTATTTTCAAGGCTTAAACCCGTGACCTCCTGGTCACATGGAAACAACTTTACCAGTTACTCCAAGGCTCCCCTTTTGTACTGATACTGATACTGATAATTCTAAATTATTAGGGACATTAGCCTAATGACCCTCCAGGCCATTTCCTCTATTACATACATTTTTAGTGTTCTAATCCTCCCTAAAGTAGTTATAGATCATTTATGAATTGCCAAAACTGTTGTTTCAGTTATCGGACAATCCATTTGGGTTTTAGGCTTATTTTCTTATTTTGGAGTAATCGTTGTTAAGAAATTGGTCTCACACCAAAACTCCTAGTAAATGTCCTTAAATGAGAATGTAGACAGCGTCATCAGCTTTGAAATATTTATTTTAGGATAGAGGGATCCTTGGTTCAGGTCCTAGGGCTTTCAAACTCATTTTGGGCTATTGGATGGATTTTATGAAAAATGAAATGATAACATGGGTTCCACACTTAGTCAAAACAACCTTGGATATAATTTTTAATGGTTCCACTAAATCTGAAATATCAAATTTGGTATGATAGCATAGTTTATTTACGCTCATAGGATTCTAAATGAATCTAAGCACCCGGTAAGAGTCCATTTGGACATAGCCACAATATGGTGCCTGATATCTAGTTTGACAGCTTAAGAGGTTGAAGAGCCGATTAAGAAGTAGTCGCTTTAGTAATGCTTAGCTGTTTTAGAGACCTTGACCATTTGGCTGAGATTCGCTTTAGAGGTCAATGTCCGCTTAAGTGGAGATTGCTTTAGCAGCCAGGAGAGCAACGCCTGCATCCCTATGTCCATATTGCTTTTGAGGACTTGTGCCGCTTAAGCGGAAGCCACCAATAACTGAGTAGCTGGGGATTGTTAATCCCTTTTCTTCACCCAATTTTACTCTTATTTTCTCAATTATTTTCCATCATTTTTGAGAGCTTGGAGCGTGGGAACTGTGGGGTGAAATTAAGGTAAGCTAGCTTAACACTTCTTGTCATTTTCTATTATATTTATTGTCAATTCCATCCTATTTCACTGTAAATTCCTAGAGATTAGGTCTTAAAATCCTTAGACCTTAGGAGTTGATTTAGGACTCGATTTATGCATCATTTGTGCTTAAGTTTTGAGCACATATTCCTTGTCCTTTGAGGGTCTTCGTGATAGATTTAATTTTGGATTTTATTTGCAGGCTTCGTAGGCCCATTCTTAACGTGAATTCAGACCCGACTTGTTATATAGCAATATGGGTCTTATTCTACTCCTATTTACGTGTAAATTATCATTTTATAGTGGCAACATTTTAGAAATATAGAGCAAAGATGAGTGATTTATCAACTATTCAAGGATTGTAGTTCGGCATTAAGTAGGATTTAGTCTACTTTTCTTCATGAGATAGTGAGTAGTGTAGATTGCATACTAGTTAGGTATGATTGGAAATGTTTATGACTAAAATATCATGACTTAGCCTAGGAGCTTGAGGATAGTGACACAGCCCAAACCAGGGCCTTGTCGTAATGGGCAATCCCAAGTCCAACTAGGATCGAAAACAGCCTCCGTTACCCAATCTAAACACCAAATGCATACCTTGAGTCGGTTGAATTCCAATATATAACAAAATAGCGTGTTTATCCCTGTAGTGAATCTGGGATAAGTCTACAACGAGACCCACCCAATCAAGTCTAACCACCCAATAACCAACTAAACCAATGCAGAAACCATAAACCAAAACCAAGATAATGATCAAATGTATGCATATATATAGCATATGTGATATAAACATTCCATACCATACCCAAGTCCATAGTTGTTCATACAAAGCCTCTAGACTAACCAAAGAGTAACTAGTCGGGACATGCCCCCACCATAGCCAAAAACTAAAGTCTATGAAAGACAAGAATTATGTAAAGTAAACCATGACATGAAGTATATTCCTTCCAAACTATGAAAGCTTACTACTTCAAACCAACATTGACTGTATCCAAATTCGATTACTAAGCAAGAAGAGCAGAATGGCCGGTTCCTGCATAGCGTGGGTATACAGCCACCAGTAAATGGGTTAGTGGGTGAACACTAGCATGCACTTAGGATAGGGATAAAATAATGCCAGTCATAAAACTAAGTGAAACCATCCATAATGCATACAATCATATATATATATATATATATATAAGTATTGGGAAAGGAAATCGGGTTTAGTATGCAGTTAAAACCTTTCCCTGGGTTGTGTAGCTTTGCCGCCCTAACCACCTACTATCCATATGGGTTCAACTCCCTCTGCTAAAAAAGGGCCCCAGTACGTGTAGTCGCACGAGCAGGAAATATCCCATAAGTTGACTAGTACATCCCTCCAATATAAAATGTGACACTCACACGTGATCATTGAAGCCCCTCATATCAGTAAATATGAGTTTTCGGTTTTGGTCCCCCGAGACTGTCACCTTTCACGACTTAGATACACTCCCCGCCATTAATGCCTAATCAAACCATGTCCAAATAATCCGTTTACCATTTATTAACCATGTCCAATATTAGTGGTATCGCCATACCACCCCATTACTTACAAGTAATATCCATAACCAAACCATTTAGGTTAAGGGAACCTTAGGTTCCCTTTACATATATCATATTAAATCCACTTAGGAGACTTCCATGTTCTTCACAAGCATAACCATTTAGCCTTTAGCCTTTCCAAACCATTTAAACCAATTCCATTAATGCATTCACTTGGGGGATTTCGATGTATCCCACAAGGTTTTCAAAATAGACCAACCATGACCACCAAAACCTTAACCTTTAAACCATTCTAAACCATTTAAGACCATGCCAAACATTTAAAGCATTTGTATCATTTAAACCATTTAAAACATGCAAAACAATCCAAATCCCTTTAAGGTTCCATTACCAAACCAAATCATGCAAGAGTTCCAATGAAAGTTCAACAATAGAGTAAAAATATTCTTTGAGGCATTTTATCGAACATGTTAAGGGCATACCTTTACCAAGATCAAAACCAATCTGCAAATCACCATAATTAGGGCCACTCAAGACCCCTTTAGTAAAAACCATAACCAACAACCAACCACATATGTAAAACATTATAAAAAATATGTAAGAACATAGTTTAAACCTATGCCAAACCACATGCATAAAGACCCTCAATAATATTTCGAAATCCACTATTCATAATTCATAAACCAACATTTAAAACACATTACACATGCCTTTATTTTGAAATAACAATAAGGGAAGGAGTACATTCCTTATACAAGAAGATTCTGAAGAGAAACATGACTCTTGAGACCTTTTGAAGAGCACATGAGAAACCCTAGCTTTCAATCTTCCAAGAGAGTGTTTTGGAGGATATTTGAAGTGTTATGATCCTTTAATAAGTGTTATAGAAGGCCATATAGGGTTATATAACGTGAGGACATAAGGGTTTAGGAGTAGTACATATCCAAACTACCTTGACTTAAAAATTAAAACAATTCACGTCCAGGGGTATGACTCACCTTACCATTCATATCCAAGGGTACGAGTGACACCTCAACTTGTACCCCAACTCGTATCCAACCTTGCCAAGACCTTACCTACTAGTTTCTATACGACTTACCCTTCCTAACTCGTACCTAAGGGTATGAATAGTAACCTTAATCGTATCCACTAATCGTATGGTGGACAGATTACACTAAACCATTCAAACATGCACCATGGACTTTTCCTATACCAGTCGTAAGCTCCCATATGACTCTTACCCATATGAGTCATACCTTGGGTACTAGCTAAGCCATCCTTACTGCCTAGGGTATGGTTGAAACACCTAGGCAGCCTACGACTCATAACCAAGGGTACGAGTGACTCCCTTAAGTCGTACCAAGTCAAAAGGGGCCCAAACTTTGGAAATTTTCAAGGGTCTAAATCCTAGGATGTTTTAGTCTCCCCCATAAGGAATATTCGTCCTCAAATGATGGGTAAGGGTAAGAACAAGATAAGGTTACCAACACACATCAAACTTTTCTCCAACCAAAATGAAGGGTAAGAACACAAACCAAGATGAGAAAATTACCACATACTCTAAGAATGATTGACACCCCAACACTTTCATTCCAAGCTCTAACTAAGTTAGAAAAAAATGATGCAAGAGAAACCATTCCTTTCCTTTAACAAAGTTTGAAAACAAAGAAGTATTGAAGAACACACACCTTACGCATAAATTTTTAGAACAAAGAACCAACACGGTCACTTGTACTTTCATGTCCACTTGCACATACCAAATGGCTTTCTCAGGCTTTTAGCTCCACCATGGAACCTTTACCGAAGGCACACCTTTTGTTCGCAACCTGCGAAATTACCAGTCCAAGATTTCTTCTAGAGAACAAGGAATTTGAGATACCAATACCACTCAAAGGAACCAACCACACCTTACCCCCCACACAAACACATAGGATACCGAATGAATGGAACTTACGCTAAAGAGCAAATCAAATCCAACTTAGAAATTACCAAGACACATCACTACGAGAGCTTGAGTCTAACTATAAACCACCAATTCCATGTTCAAGCCTATCCAAATCTAAAAGAATTTGACTTAAGACATCAGACTCTACTCCTTACATCTATTCCAAAATACTACTCCACTTCCACCACCTTTATAATATAGAAACTATGAGTAAAAGAAATGGACAAACCCATATCTAACCATTATAACCTAAAACTCCTAACCTATAATTGAACACTCAAATTCAATATAACTATTATGCCATAAAGACAATTGGTAAAACCATGCCTCACCAAACCTCTTAGCTACTTAACATAACTATGGGTATATCTACCAATCACAACATTCAAGCCTACTGCCCACATACCCAAGGTATGATCTATTCATCAAAAAATCTGGCACTCTCTATAACCTCTACAAAGGTTTTCACCACCCATTTATTTCCTAACTATTTCTTATGACAACAATCTTACCTCACCTTTAAACCTTAACTCTAGTAGCCACCCGAGACTCTCCCTCACTTAGGGATTTCTTTATTCCCCATTACAAAACATCACCATGCTTCCCAAGCCACTACCATCCTAACATAAGAAGAGCTATTAAAGAATTAAGGCACAAGAGTTATCCATTCCACCTAAATCAAGACAAAGAACCCCAAAACAAGATGCGACATTTTAGGCACAAAATACTTTATAACAATCGCCTGGGTCATACCGAAGAATCATCTCGACCAAACCATACCACCAAAAGCGTTCTTAGAAATGGACACCGAAAAAAACACAACCACCACGATAAGTAATGCAATGTAGAGTCAGGAATCATATCTCGAGAACAAGGCAAATGCAAAATACAACCCTTAAACATAAGCGCTATGACAGTACATGCAATACTAATAGAGTACTTTTTTAACTAGGATAGAAGAGAATTACTAGAATATGCAACCCGATCTTTCCTTAAAGTCCACTACTAAAAGGAAATTTCAGACTAACCACCAACCTTCACCCCATTACACCTACAAGCACAACACTCCACCCTAATGGGTATCACCACAAATGTAAACTAGTGACACTTGATTTTCCTATACTAGAATCTCATCTACCCCAAAGGTCACCTAGAGTCTAGCAAAGACATGGAAAGACCATTTAGTCTAAATTGACTCCAAGGTTTCCAATTAAAACAAAACTACTAAAAATCAAACCATGGCCACCAAGGAATTTTCAAAATTATTTGAATCCAATCAAAACCAATTCATGTTCCCTTAACCCTTTATGCAATGCAAAGTTTTAAGAATAATCAAACTATATGACAAAATCATCTTCATTGGAAATTTCACAAACAATTTGAGTATATATAATTTCTAAACCAAAACCAAGTAATTAGGGAATTCGTAGTGCCCCGAAATCCATTTTCCATTTCCATGCATCCCACAATGTCAAAACATTTAGAAAACATGAATAATACATCCTAATTCATGGAAAATCAATTAAATAAGTAATCATGTCAAAGCACTCCAATTGTACCAAAACCCTATTTTCAAAACCCAGAATTTAAAAATCGATTTCATGCCAACAGTAAAGTACAAGCATAAGGACAAAGATACATTCAAGCTCCGTGATCCAACCTATCCAATGACTAGACCACCAATCTATATTTGATTCACCTAAATCCCTAGTCTAAATCACAACCTTTCCACTATTGTATTCCTCAAGTCATTGACCTCATCCACCCTACCAATTTACCTCCGCAATTTTTGCATTGCTATCCCTGAGCTAAGATACTTCTTTTTTTTAAGATCAAGCATCTAGATTTAAGCCTAAGATCTGCCAACCACCATGTACTACTAACAAACTACCCTCATATCGAATAGAATATACGTATAAGGTCTACCCCATAAGGAGAAAACTTCTAATCCTATTAAGCTTTGTTTTTTGTCATCGTTTAGAAATAATCTTCATAATATAATTAAAATAAGTGTTAATATGAGACTAAAGAAAAACCCTAGCTACCTACAACCTAAAATTTAGATTTTTCGGCCATCATAGCCACCATAGTCGGTGAGACTATCCCACCAGATGATAGTAACAAGAGTAGTATGGAAGTAATCAATCAAGACATACAAAAAGAGAATTGTAACACAAAGTACGTGGATCTATTGAAATCTAAAGTAGTGGACAACAATAATATTAAGGTTCCTCATAAACCCATAATAATGCTGCATATGGAGCCTAATATCATATGGAAGTCGTCTGAAGTACGTAACCTAATCATACAGGAAAAGCTACGACACGCCATTATTAGTAAGTTCTCCTATGGCAAGCCATATATTGATATGCTGAGAAAATCCATCCCAACTCAATGTGGGATCAAGGGCCAATGTACAATAGGAGTGTTGGATGAAATACACGTGTTAATAAGGCTAGAAATACTGGAGGACTACATTCAATTACTATCAACAGTAGCCTTTTACATTAAGGAGATAGATAAATATTGGCAGATGAGGATGTTGAAGTGGGATCTATGGTTTGAGCCAAATGTTGAAACCACAATTGTAGTAGCATTGATCTCTTTGCCTTAACTTTCCTCAATCTTTTTTGCAAGGGATGCAATATTTTCCATTGCATCAACAGTAAGCAAACCCCTTACAGTAGATATAGCTACTAAAAATCATACTAGACCAAGTTGTGCACGTGTAAAGATGGAGGTATATTTAGTTGTTAAATTACCCCAAAGGATACGAATTAATGAGGAGAATGATATCACAGGGGAGATCAAATCCAAGTGGGTTCAAATTCAGTATGATTACATGCCAAAGTACTACAAAGATTGTTGTTTACAAGGTCATGATGAGGAAAGTTGTTGGATTAAGCACCCAGAATTATATGATAGAATAAAGGAGGAGAACAAAAATACTGAAACAAAGACAGCACAAAAAGCATAACAGACAAAGAAAAAACCAACAAGATTAGAATAATGTAGGAAGAGGAAACACAAATAGTCAATAGTGGCTAACAAGGAGAAATAAGTACAGAAAGGATAGGTATGGCCATATTCTTGGAGAGGTGAATGACAACAAAATTAAGGAGGTGGAGATGCCAAATTTATTTGATTTATTACAAGAGAAAAAAGACAAAGATAAAGGCAATAAAGGGGAAACACGAACTGAAGATAATGGTAAACAAGTAGAAAGAGAGAAAATTTGCACAAAAGAATGGGTGAATAAAAGTTTTGGCAAGAGTATAGAGTCACAAAAAATTCTAAAAATATCAAAGAGATGCAAGTTTCACAAGATGCAACACACATAAGAGATAAGGAAAAGGAAGGCCAGGAAAGAGAAGGTGATCACAAAAATATAGAAGAACAAGAACAACAAAAACATACCAAGAAAGAGGTATAAAAGGATGCAAAAGAGATGCAAATATAGGTGTATAAGGCTGAAACAAATGATTAAATAGTGATGAAAGGGATTTTACCCTTAGCAATACAATTAGAGAGATTGGTGAAAACATGTAATAAAGATAAGGAGAATTTAGATGAAAATGAATTAGAGGATAACATTAATCAAGTGGCTAAATCAGCAGACTTATCCACAAAGCAAATTGAGTCTCTAAAAGCAAAGCAGGTAAAGTCAAAGAAGAAGAACAAGGTTTCTAGTACATGCTCAGCTACAATACATACAAAAAGTCACACATCTAAAATAAAATCATGATGAAAGCACTGATTTAGAACATAAGGTCAGTTAATACTCAACAGGCCTTCTCCAGATTAATCATAATACAGAGGAGACATCAATTTTCTTTCATAGGTGCCATGGAGCCTTTTTAAGATAGGCAACAGATAGAGGAATACAGAAGGAGATTAGGAATAAAGCATGTTGTGGTGAATGTATCAGGCAAGATATGGGATTTTATGCATGAGAGTATGGAATTTAGCATGGTTAAAGATGAGGAACAACAATTATCATTGAGAATTAAAAGCCAAAGTGCATATGTTTCATTGATAGTCACTTTAGTATATGCAAAATGCAGTCCTAATAAAAGACATGTATTATGGAATTCTTTAACAAACATGGATGATACTTATCAAGTTCCATGATTAATAGGGGAGATTTTAATGTTATAAGATATGAAGAGGAAAAATTGAGGGGGTCTACCAGTTACATTAAATAAAACACAAAAATTTAATCTGTGTATTAATTTGTGTAATATGGAAGAACCTCAATTTAAGGAAAGCAAATATACCTGGTGGAATGGGAGAGCAGATAAAGATTGTATTTTTAAAAGATTAGATAGAATTCTATGTAATGATAGGATGCAAAATGTATTTTAAATAAGGAAAGTGAAACATCTACCAAGGAGTGGTTCTAATCATGCTTCTTTACTAATAAAACGCAGAAGGGAAAGGGAGCAAGTAGTCAGAGCATTTAGATTTATGAATCTATGGCTGAAAGAAGAATCATGCTTAGAAGTGATAAAAAAGAACTGGACATCAGAGATAAAAGGTAATTCTTTTATAGTGATTTATCAAAAATTAAAAATCACTAAATCAGCTCTTACAAGGTGGAGTAGCGATACTTTTGGTAATATATTCCAGGAAATGGCAACACTGGAAGATATTATCAAGGTAAAGGAAAAGCAATTTGAGGAGAATCCATCTGGACTCAATTGCAAAAATTTGTGTAAGATACATGCTGAGCTGAATAAGCAACTTAAAAGGGAAGAAGAATATTAGAGGCAAAATGTTGGGTATGAATAATTTAAAGATGGTGAAAGGAATACTAAATTCTTCCATACTATTATAAAAGGGAGGAAGAGAAGACTAATGATCAAAATAATGCAGAATAAAGAAGGTAGATGGATGGAAGAAGCACATGATATTACAGATTCAGCTGTAACCTTTTATTAGAAATTGTTTACAAAGTAGGAGGATGCATCGGACTTCTCAATAATAGATGAAATACCAACTGTGGTGACTGAAGAACAGGATAAGGATATCTTGAGAATGCCAGCAGAAGATGAGATTAGAGAAGCTGTCATGGGGTTGAATAGAAATAATGCAGGTGGAACTGATGGAATGACGGGTGCATTCTACCAAGATGCATGGGAAATCATTAAGCAGGACATTTAAAATATGTTAATAGCATTTTTTTGTGGACATCAACTCCCAAGATTTATTACACACACTAGTTTGGTTCTATTACCAAAAAAGTTAGTAGTGAACACATTCTCAAATATGAGGCCTATATCACTAAGCAACTTTGTGAATAAAATATTTTACATAATAGCTAATGAGAGGTTAAAGGGCTTACTACCTCAATTGGTTTCACCAAAGCAAGCAGGTTTTGTATAAGGGAGAAGTATTGTTGAGAATGTATTGGTGGTGTAGGAAATTATTTTAGAATTTAGAAAAAGAGGTAAACCACCCAATATGTTAATGAAACTTGATATGATAAAGGCATATGATAGAGTGGAATGACTATTTTTAACTAAGGTTTGAGAAAAATGGGCTTTTCTGAAGTGCTAATTGATATGGTCTATAGAATTTTGGAAAACAACTGGTACTTTATACTTCTTAATGGGCAACCTAAAGGAATCTTTAAATCATCCAGAGAATTAAACCAAGGAGATCTATTGTCACCCACTTTGTTCGCTGCTGAAGTACTATCAAGGAATTTGAAGAAATTAATGTAGAATAAGGAGTTTAAATTGTTTGGTATGCCAAGGGGAAGCCCTAAACTGAATCACCTAGCTTTTGTAGATGATATGATTATTTTATGCAAAGCTGAGATGAGAACACTACAGATAGTGACTATAAATTTGATATATATATATATATATATATATTGGGATGGCTATTTCCTTGGTGTCTTTAGTTTTCCCTTGCTGTTTCCTTGATTTATGTGGCTAACATATGCTGAGGCTTTTTTGACAGGGGGAGTTGAACACATATTTCCCATGGGTGCCTCAAGGATGGATCAAGCTACACAGTTCCGATTAAATCTTTAAACTCTCATGTTCATAACCCTTTACCTTATCCTGATATCCTATATATATATTTATATATACATATTTATATTTATATGAATGTATGCATGTGGTTTTGACAGATTAGGACATGGCATTATTTTATCACTTTCCCTAAGTTTTATGTCAGTGCTTATCCCACTAACCATCCTAAGATGCTGTATCATTTGATGATATTAGGTCCAAAGACTTTTTTATTACTTCTGTGCAGTGTTAAGTGGTTAAGCACATCTGTTAAGGTGATAAAAGTGGTGAGGCTCCATCCTTCAAAAGACTTTATCATTTCATTATTTATTCTTCATTGACTAAGTAATTTTGGATTCATTTTGGTCATAGATAGAGGTATGTCCCAACTTAGATGTTATTCTGGTTTTAGAGGCTTTCATGGAAAGATGTGGGTTGGTAATTATTTTTGACTCTTAGTTTTTATTTGAGTTATTTATTCATCTTTTATTACTATCTTAATTGGCTTCTTTTTTATTGCTATTTTTGTGCTCTTGAGGTTAGGCTAAGGGGGTGGTCTCCAATCTATGGTGGGCTTAAGATACTCATCAAGGACAGGCCCTGGTTCAAGTCATGACAAGCTTGGTATCAAAACTAGGTTTAGAGTTATTGGATGTCCATAAATCTATGTCAAGTAGTATCGTTTTCTTATCGGTGTGTGGCATGCCATACTTATAAGAAGGAGCCTACAAGGTATTTAGGAATATTTCTCTTTCTTGAGTTCTATTTTAGGCTATAGGGTATCGTATTATGAAACTTATCTAACTCATGGCTTCCTCGTATTTTAGATCATGCCTCCTCGAAGATTTGATGTTTATAGAAACTTTATTGGGAACACTGTCCTACCTGAGGATAATGTAGAGGGGAATCACCCTGTGTATAGAGTGTAGGCCCAGTCTGAGGTACCTGCTCCTGATTGTGCCACTCCACATAGAGTTCCATCGGTCCCTACTAGTCCTCCTCGGGCTTCCTAAGTTGGTGATACTTATTATTAGCTTCCTTTGAGAGATATCTCTAATACAAAAATAGTCTATTCATATGCTTACTCAGTTGGTGGTGTTGTAGTCTCTCCAGTTTGACTGTGGTTCTATTTCTCATTTATCTAAGATCACTTGAGTTGGCCAATTTATAAGGCTAAATCCCCAACCCTTACAGGATCTAAGGTTTAGGAGGATACTAGGGGTTCATTGATAAGATAGAGAAGATTTTTAGAGTAATGCATGCTGTTGATATAGAGGATGTAGAGTTTGCTGCTCATTAGAGATCAGGCATTGATTTTAAAAAGGTATCTGTATTATCTAGTTTGGGTTAAGGATTCTGACTTTAAAAGTCCTTCTTTGCAATCTGTCCTTGTGGTTAGTGAATTTCCTAAAGTATTTCCTGATGATCTTATTAGAATTCCTCCCGACAGGGAAATAGATTTTGGGATTGATCTTCTACTGGATACTCATCCTATTTCCATTCCAATCTTACAGAATGGTTCCAACTAAATTAAAGGAGCTAACGAAGAAATTGATAGATTTTCTTGATAAGGGGTTCATTCATCCTAGTATCTCTCTATGGGGTGCTTCTGTGCTTTTTATGCAAAAGAAAGATGGGTATCATTGGATATGAATAGACTATTGTCAGCTGAATAAAGTTATAATGAAGAATAAGTACCCTATTCCTAAGATTGATGATCTTTTTTATTAGCTTTAGGGTGCTACTGCTTCTCAAAGATTGCTCTTCAATCGAGTTATCATTTGTTGCAAATCAGGGCGCTAGGTGTTTTCAAAGCCGGTATGAATACTATTAGTTTTTGGTTATATCATTTGGGTTGACTAATGCTCCAATTGGGTTCATGGATCTTATGAATTGAGTATTTACGTAGTTTCAATATTTTCTTGTTATAGTCTTTATTGATGACATCTTGGATACTTTAAGAGTGAGGAAGATCATATCACTTACCTCTAAATTATGTTACAGACTCTTAAGGACCAGAAGTTGTATGCTAGATTTCTATGTGTGAGTTTTGGCTGAATGTTATGACTTTTTTGGGGCATGTTGTTTCTAGTGAAGGCATCAAGGTAGGTCCACAAAAGGTTGAGGTAGTTAAGAAACTCCAACTAATATTAGGAGTGTCTTGGACTTGGCTGGGTATTATAAGAGGTTTTTGGAGATTTTTTTTTATTGTTGCTCTGACAAGGTTGACTCAGAAAAAGGTTATATTTTATAGTCTGATGCTTGTGAGGGTAGTTTTGAGAAGTTAAAGGATAAGTTGACTTTTGCACCAGTTTTGACACTACCCATAGGTACTGATGGTTTGTTTTTGTTTTGTAATATATCCCGTGTGGGATAGGGTTGTGTCTAGATACAATATATTAAGCTCATAGCCTATGCATCCAGGTAACTTAAGGTTCATGAAAGGAATTACCTAACTCACAATCTAGAGTTAGCGGCTGTGTCTTTGCCTTTAAGATTTTGTACCATTATCTGTATGGGGTGCATGTGGATATATATTTAGATCATAAGATCTTGGAGTATTTGTTTACTCAAAAATAGTTAAATCTCAAGTAGAGGTGGTGTCTTAAGTTGCTTAAATATTACAATGTAAACATTCACTACCATCCAGGTGAAGCTAATGTTGTTTCTGATACTCTTAGCAGGTTGTCTATAAGGAGCTTATCCCATGTTGATAAGGAGAAAAGAGGATTGGTTAAGGGTATTTATAGATTGGCTAACATGGAAGATCATCTTTTGGACTATGAAGATAGAGGAGTGATTGTTCAAAAAGTGGTTAAATCATCTCTCAGTGTTGAGATGAAGGAGAAACACATTTTGGATCCTATATTTATGCAAATTAAGGATGATATAAGTTATCAAAAGGTTATAGATTTTGAGATTAGGGAAGATTACATTCTTAGGTATCAAGAAAGATTGCATGTTCCAAATATTAATGGGCTGCGGAAATGTATTCTAATTAAGTCTCATGAGTTTCAATATATAGTTCATCTGAGTTTGACTAAAATGTACCATTACATAAAGGAAATCTACTGGTGGAACAATATGAAGAGGGATGTGGCAAATTTTGTTGCAAAAAAGCATGGTCTGTTAGCATGTTAAGGTTGAACATTTGAGGCAAGGTGGAATATCCCAAGAGATAAAGTTGCCTATATAGATGTGGGAGATGATCAATATGGATTTCATTATAGGTCATTTACGGTCTTTCAATTAGTATGATTTAATTTGGGTCATTGTGGATAGGATGACTAAGTCTTCTCACTTCTTGCCTGTGAGGATTAAATACTCAAGAGAGGATTATGCCAAGTTATTCATTTAGTAGATAGTCAAGTTGCATGGTGAGATAGTGTCTGTCATTTCAGACTAAGGTACACAGTTTTTTTCTTACTTCTGGCATTCATTTCAGAAAGATTTTGGTACTTAGTTGAACCTTAGCACTGCCTTCCACCCTCAAATGGATGGACAAGTGTAGTGGACTATTCAAACTTTAGAGGATATGCTAAAGGCCTGTGTGATTGAGTTTAAGGGTAGCTGGATAAATCCTTTGCCTCTTATTGAGTTTGCACACAACAACAATTATCATTCTAGGATTCAGATGGCTACTTTTGAGGCTCTTAATGGTAGGAGGTATAGGTCTCCAATTAAATAGTTTAAGGTTTATGAGACTATTTTTTGAGTCCTAACTTAGTTCACCAATCCATGGAGAAGGTGAATGTGATTAGAGAAAGACTTAAGACTGATCAAAGTTGCCAAAAGTCTTACACGAATAAGAGGCAAAGAGATTTGGAGTTTGAAGTAAATGATTGGGTATTCTTGAAGGTGTCTCCTATGAAAGGATTCATGAGGTTTGGGAAGAATGGGTAGAGTCCCTATTATGTTGGCCTATATCTGATTTAGAGGAAAATTAGGAATTTCGCATATGAGTTAGATTTGCCTGCAAGTTTGGCTTCGATTCATCTTGTGTTTTATGTGTCCATGCTGGAAAAGTGTATGTGATCCTTCCTTGATAGTGCATATTGAGGACATTGGTGTTATAGATTTCTTGTCTTATAAGGAAGTCTCGGTTGAGATATTAGATAGGCAAGTTCGTAGGTTGAGGAACAAGGATGTAGCCTCAGTGAAGGTTCTTTGGAGAAATCAAAGGGCAGATAAGGCTACATAGGAAGTTGAGGAAGATATGAAGGCCAAACACCCATTCTTGTTCCCCGAGTTGGATGCAAGTTCTTAAGGTATGAGTTTCATTTTCCTCATCACTTTTTGTGTTTGTCATTTGATTTCGGTGTACTCTTGCTATTCTCATACTCAAAGTGTCCTAACTCATCATTCATGGATGAATAATCCTAAAGGGGGATAATGTAAGACCTCTTAAAATTTTGATTAATTTTTTGACTCTCATATGTGTGTAATATCAATTTTTGACTTGCATTGTGTTTACAGATGTTAAAATGGTGATTGGGGAAATTTTAGATTTTTCGGAAGGGGTTAGAGGTTATTTTGGGACCCCAAGACAGCAAGGGTCCATAATAAGGCCGTGTCACAGAGGTTAACCTCTGTGATATCGGCGTGGCACGGAGGCTAACCTCCACGATATTGGCGTGCCACACCAGTATTTAATTTTATCTAGTTTTAATTTTTTTTCAGTTGAGGTGAGGGGATTTTAATTTTTTTACCCCTTGCATGACCTTTAAACATAAAATAACCCCATTCCCTTCATTTTTTAAAGATCAAATCATCTATTTTCTCTCTCAATCTCAAACCCCAAGAACATTTAAGGGTTTTATAGTGCATTCATCATCCAGGCTCCAAAATCCAAATTAACTTCAATTTCTTGAATATTACAGGCATGTTTCTCTTCCCAAAAATTGAATTTCACATTGTGGTATTAGTTGAATGGATTTTCACGTGATTTAAATTGTGGGTTTTAAAATTAAGTTGATGAGTTTTGGTTGTTTCGAATTCAATTACTTTTCCCATGTTTTAAATTGATCATTCATGCTTTAAATTGATGTTTTTGGGATTGAAATGGTAAATTATTTAAATGGTTGGAATGGGAGACATGGGTTTCCCCAAATTGAAAGAAATTTGGCTTAATAATTGCATTAACCCAACCCACATTATAAATTTATTTTAAATATGGAAAAATTGCATGATTAAACTTGCTTTTTAACCCAATGCATTGCATTTATGGATAAATGGATAATAAAAATAGATTTGGATGACCTTGGTGGCCATGGTTTCAATTCTTAAGGAACTTAGGAGTCAATGTAGTTATATGGATTGGTTTGGCATATTTAATTTAGCTTGCAAGCATATTATTAGTATGACGATACAAAGTGGTAAATGCCTTAATGAATGACTCTCAGGTTACTTATTGGTTTTATGTGCAAATTATTTTAATTTAGGCTTAAAGGGGATGTAAGTCCTGGGGTGACAAACACAAGAAACCACATTTGTCGGTGTTGGGGATCTATATGACTGTGTGCTTGATGCATACTTGATATATATATATATATATATTGTGACAGCTATTGTCTTGGTGGCCTTAGTTTTCCCTCAATTTTTTCTCAATTAATGCAACTAACACACACTAGGGCCTTTTTAGCAGGGGGAGCTGAACCCATATAGCTTATGGGCACCTTTAGGATGGACCGAGCTACACAGTTCAAGTTAAATCTTTAAACTCTAATGTTCATGACCTTTTACTCTCTCTCGACATCCTATATATGTATATATGAATGTGTGTATGTGGTTTTGACTAATTTTGGACATGACATTATTTTATTACTTCCTTGAGTTACATGCCAGTGCTTATCCCACTTGATACGATCCAAATCGGCCTTAAAAGTTTAGACTACATCTTTCGAGGCTAATGTGAAGAGGTCCAAGCCATGATCAAGCCTAGAGCTCAAGGACGCATTCGGTGGACCCCTTTTAGGCTCCTAAGCCCTCAATGTCATGCGTGGATAATTTCTTGGAGCTTGGAGTATGCTTTGTAGAGCCCATGTGGGTTATTTAAAAAATAACCACTTTTGGGCTATTTTTGTAATAGGCTATTTAGGCAAAGGAAAACACTATAAATAGATGCCTTAGTCATTTCATTTAACAACTTTTGATGATATATGAATGAATGCTCCTTTAAGAGTTAATTGCAAGCTTGGATTAGCTTATGTTGACATCTTTTTTAAAAGTGTGGGTTGCTTGGAAACTCGATTCCCTTGAGGTCTATGTAAGAAATTTGTGGTCGATTCTACTAGTTTAAGGGTCTTTGAGTTTGATTCACTCATTGGTTCTTAATTCTTTGTAGTTTCTTATGTCAATTTACCTATATTTACTTTCTTGCATTGATTATCTTTTTCTTCTTTAGGTAGATTTGTATCTTTTGTATCTTGATCCGTATTATTTAGTATCAGAGCCAAGCTTGATTTTGTTCCTACAAAGTCAATCTTGGGGTTTCTATCTTGATAATCACAAAAAAAAGTGTCAAAAACCGAAAACCACACATAATTTTTTATTTCCCATTTTACCCCTAGGACAAAACTTTGAGACTTAGATTTTTGAGTTTTTTCGTGAGTTTCTAGTGTTAGATCCTTGTTCCCTAACACTAATGGTGCCTAGATCTTGAATTTGAGCTTATTCCGGGTTGATTTGAATCATCCACCATTGTTGAGCTTGAGTTGAAGAAACTTGAAGGTGGATCTCGAATTTTGGAAGGTTTTTGATGAGATTTTGGGTTGAAAATTTGTTGGTTGTGTTTGGGAGTTCAATGTGAGCTCCAATCTCAAAGTTTTGTCCAATTCTGAGGTCATTTGCTTAGGGTTCATGTTTGTTCCTCATCATCTTCATATATTGTTGAAGAAGAACATTCAAAAGGTGGTTGTTTGATCCAAAAAGGAGGTGAAAAAAGGTGTAATACCTTTTTGTCCAAATAATATTCCTAAAAATATCCCTAGTCATCTAAAGAAAGCAAGAATTCAAAAAGCATCAAAAGGGAATATTCTCAAGGAAGGGACAAAAGAAAGTACAAAGAGGGGACCACGAAAAAGTTCAAACTCTTTTGAGCTTGAAAGAACAATTGAAAGTTCCAATTCTTTGTATTTTTTCCTCCAAAGATTATTATAGAACCTCCAAGTTGAAGATTGATTGAATACAAATTGATAAAACCAACAATTGATCGTCATTTGAGTCATCCGTGACACTCAACCATCCAAATTTCCTAAGATCAAATTTGGATTCTAAGTTTCTTTTCTTTGATTCTTAAGTTTCTTTCCTTGATTCTAATGCTAATTAAGAACTAGTAATCACCTACTTAGTTGTGAATTATTTTTGAATCCCTTTCTTTCGTTGTCATCTTTCTTTGTGTTTTTTCATTTTTGATTTGTTGTAGCTTTTTGATTCAAGTAAATACATAATTTTTTGTATTTGAGTCCTTCAAACAAGAATCCATTCCGACCTCAAGCCACAATTGGTATCAAGCTATCTCAATGGAGTACAAACGAGCTATCAATACTTGCGATGCCAATTGAGTGACAATCAAAGTTGTGAACTTTGAGAGCTTGTGAGGTTGATTTCCTAACCTTTAACTTGTTTGTTCTTTTTGTTTTTGTTTAGTGTTTCTTTTAATAGGTGCAATGGCGGATGAAGGTGAGATGCCTAGTTGGGCTAGATCCCTCTTGAAAAAATGTGATGCTATGAATAGCCTATTGGACAAACTGATAGATCATCTAAGCTTTCCTAAATCCACCTTTCCCAATCCACCAAATCTTCAAGCTCCTTTGAGTGGACATGCTCAAAATGAACTTTGAGGTAACCAAGCTAACTCTTGCACTCTAGTGAATGAGGCTAGTAGCCAATTAAGTGTGAATGATAGCTTATCTTTAGGTGAGCCTAATTTCTCTTTACTTCATGATGATAATGTACAACTTAAGAGTGTGGATACACTAGTTGATTATAATGATGACAAAATTGACTCGTCTAGAAAGATCGATTTGTGTCCACCTAGTGTTGAAACCATTGTGATGAGTGATAGTACATTTTCTTATAGAAGTCATAAGGATCGACTTATGTGTGAACATATCCCATCACTTAGGGATGTTTGTGAAGTGTTTAAAGTATCTCAAGTAAATGGTGATGTTGAAAATATTGGTCGATTGAATGGAAGTGACCCTCTAATTGCCTTGTTGTTGATCATGCTAAAATAGAGGGAACATATGATTCTATTAGTGGTAATCTTAGAGGAAGAAAGTATTTCCTAAACCTATATACATAGACATTCTACCCCTTTGATCCCGACGATCATTTGAAATATGTAAGGAAAGGGTCTCCAACAACCATGAGAGTCAAATAGGGGTTTGGCTCTTATTGAGATTTGGAACCCATGTGGACCTTCATGATCGGTTGATTGACTACCATGGTTCCTCTAACATACCCCTTTGTTAAAAGCTCTTGAATTTTAACCTCATGATGGGGAGGGATATGATTGATGAAGATGAGGAGCTTTGGAATCAATAAGGGGAGCTTAGTGCCGAACCCAAGCACTTGTTATTCACAATATTTGGCACTAACATTGTACCAACTTCTAAGTTGATGCATAAGAGAATGAGTCCCCATGATGTAAGTTCAGATTGTATGGGAGCAAGCTCAAGTCTTTGCTCTAAAGGTATGTACCTACCCCCTCTTGTTTCTAGCTTTCCTTGGATTTATGATGACATTTATCCTAAGGTAGATAATATTTTAAAGGTATTTGAATTAAAATCATACCTAGGTGATGTCGATGCCTTTCAAGCCATATTTGGGAATGACTTGCATGAATGTGAACATGGTTATGTTGATGCTAAGCTTGTTTTATGTGTCAATCTTGTTTCCTATGATTGAAAGGGTAATTTACCCCATAAAACCTCCTTGATTCCACCCTTAGTTTTTACAATATGTGATGATTTGCTTGGTTATGTTGTTAATGGAACTAACTTAGGGGATTTTCTAGATGTTTCCCATAGCCAAATGTAGATCTAAAACAAATAAAGATAATACTTATGGTAACAACATTAGAATCTTCTGCCTCTGCTCTGGCGGGTATAGCATAGCACTATCCATGACCATCACCAGACTGAGTATCCCCACAGCCACTACCATGGGTACCACTACCTTTGCCATGCGTACGTCTAGTAGAACTTCTACCATTCATAACTGATATAGGAGTAGCTTTGAATACACGGTGGGAACAGTCCTTGGCCAAATGGCCAAACTCATTACACACAAATCAACTTCTATGGTGTAGCTCAATTGGAGTAGGTACAACTGAGCTAGAGCGACCACCTAAAGCTATTGAATTAAAAGACTCACTACCTGAAACTGCCTAAACTGGTCTACCATGATACGCATAGAAACCTCTAGAAAATCAACCTCAATAAGTATGAACCCTGAACTCACCCTGATGGTACACCCTTTTAGTGCCTCTGTGAGATGCTTGAATAATAGACTTATTCATCTTAGCATGGTCCACTATACTCTGAAATGATGCCTCATACACTACCATCTAAGTCATAGCTAGCTAAAAACAAACATCCAACCCCTTCACGAACTTCTGGATCTTCCCAAACTCAGTGGAAATGTTGGAATAAGAATATCTAAACAAGGCATGGTAGCATGCTTCACACTCCAAGATATTCATGGAGCCCTACTCCAGGTGATCAAACTTATATCTTATAAAATCTCTCAGATAGTAAGGCAAAAACCTATCCAAAAGGCCTTAATAAAATGATCCCAAGTCATCTCTATCAAACTAAGAGGTCTGCAACTAAAAAGTGACCTCCACCAATCTATGGGTCATCTCTCAACTGGTAAATATTATAAGAAACCTCATGAGACTTAATAAAACCAAGGTTATTCAACTTCTCACGATAGTCAATCACAAACTCATAGGCATCTTCACCTATAACACCATTGAATCTAGAGGACCCAAATGAGTGAATCTCTCAAGATTTTTATGATCCTCAGAAGTCATAATAGTCCTTGCAACGGTAGGATGCATAGTAAATTTAGCTAGACGTGATCCCACCTAAGGAGGTAACATAGTTAAAGGCTGAACTCCTGATCTAGGAATACCATACTCAAATGAATGTATTGGAGGAGGAACAACACTCAAAATTAGAGGAACACCATAGGCGGACTCTGGCACAAACAAAGGTATAATACTCAGAGCTGGAGGAACACCAAGTGCACTCAAAGAAACACCCTCCAAATAGATCAACAAGCAAATCAACAACCCCTCTAATACCATGGTAGAAGAACTCTGTAGGATAGAAGTATTCCTATATCTCTCGTATGCTTAACCAAAGGCTAAGGGGAGAGCCCCTAGTACTACCTCTAGATGAGATAGATGCTCATACCCATCCATGGCTCATAACTCACCCTCTAGAATAAGCCCTCTCCTCGAATAATAGCTCCACAGATCTAGTCTCATAGGATAGTCCTGACCATTATAGTAGAAAAGAATGAAATATGATTTAGAACACAAGATATAAAAGACCTGCGTGATGTAGAATCAAATAAGAAAAGTTTCTTTAAGATATTTTATAGCCTCTCAACGATAGATACGAATGTCTATGTATCAATCTACGAGACTCTACTGGACACTCTATCCTAACACTAATGAGACCAATGAAAACCTAGATGCTCTAATACCAATTTGTGACAACCCAAAATCAAGGATCATGATAGCACGTGTCGCGACAAGACTTGACAAATAAGCCTATCACCCAAACTGATACAAAATGAGAAATAAATACCCCAAAACCATGGAAAGGCTTTAATAATGAATATAAACCATAAAAATATGATAATAGTGGAAATACATAACCAAAGATACTATAAAATAATCCCAAAACCTTGTAACGATCTAAAAAATTTGATGAAATATGTGAAATTTATGATTTGTTTAATCGGATTCTCTTACCCATCCCTACATTTTAATTATGGTATTTTTTGGGTGTCGAGATGATTTCTATGGATTTCGATGCATTTTGGTACCTTTTGTGCGATATTGTGATTTTTGGTGACTTCGAGAGTCTTATTTTGGACTTATATGGATATCTTTTGATCCGTGCTATGTATGACTGAATGTAATATGAAAATGGCTCTAAAATATATATTTTAGGCTTGGTAGACCTCTGGTTTGGGTCTCGATGCACCCAAGCTCATTTTGACCTCTTGGTCAAAATATTAAAAATTTGAAATATGGGTATGGGACCCACATTTGATCAAAATAATATCGGATGGAAAATCAGACTTCTCCAATTCATCCAAAATGTCAATTTTAGGGTGGTAACATATGTTGTGTGATTTTATGACTTTTAAATCTCATTTCGATCCTCGGTTTATAAAATTATGATTTCGCCATTTACTTCAGAGTATTGAATTTAGTGTGGTTGAATATTTCATTTGCATATATCAGACTCTGAATAAATTTTGGACACCCAATCGAAGTCTATTTGGACTTAGAAAAATTTGGTGTAGAAAAATCTGCACTATAACATAGCCTTTTTTGACCCATTTTGCTCATTCTTTTACCTTTTCTCTTGAGAGATAAACCCTAAAATAGTATGAGAACTTACAAGTGGAGTTTTTGAGAGCTTGGGAAGTTAGATTAACATCTATTCCTTGATTCTATTACGGATTTAAGGTGGGATTTCATCCTATCTTACTCTAATTCTTGATTAATTTCTCAAAACCCCAAAAATCTTAGGGCTTGATTTTAAATACTAGTTTCACTTATTTTCACTTAAATAATATTTTAATCTTATAGTTACTAGTTTTTCATCAATTTAACCTTCAAATTAACTTTGATTCTTGATTTTAACATGGATTTTAAAAATTTTGCTCGGTAAAACTTAAAAATGATTTTTCTTCAATTTGAATCTTATTTTGACTCAATTTAACTTGGGTTTTCAGCTATAGATTTCTAAGAATATGGAAAACACATTTTAAAGTAAACTTACAATTTGGTCCTTCTTTTTTGGAAACCCATTTCGGGGATCCATCTTGACCCCAAACCAAAAGTAGTCAATATGGGTATCATTGGTTTTGTTTTGATGCATAGATTCTATATTTATTGGTTTTAGTTGATTTTAAATTTTTTTGTGGAAATTAAGGTCATAGGTTTGAAGTGTAGCCGATCAATTTCAGCATTCGACGTAGGTTATGGCTTAACTCTTCAGACTGGATGGGTAGTTAATTTGTTTACCAAAATGCATGTTATGAGTGGGAAATAATTATGAAACAATGTCTATTTATATGTTGTGCCCATGTAGGAGCCAAAATGTGATGTAATTGTTAAATTTGAGATATTATGTGATATGTGTATCTGTGTGGGGTATTATGCAATATTGATGGCCTAAAATACATGTTAATAATTGTATTGTGTTGTTAGAAGTGCCTATTATGGTGCCTTTTATGTATTGATATATATTCATACTTTGTGGGCATATGAATTATGTGGAAAAATTTGTAGATAGTGGAAATAATGAGTGGATATTAGCTCACGTGGTTGAGGAATTATAACATTAAGGTTGGTTGTGGAAATACATCATATGGATTGGTTGTGGAAATAATCATTTTGAATGCTTGCAAACATTGCAATATCATTCTTATGTCATTATGCGCATTATTTCTCTTATTTGTTTTATTGCTTTATATATACTTGTTTTCAAGTGTGTACTTGATTTGTGTCTTATGTTATGTATGTTCTATGAAAACACTAGAAATATTGGGAACATAAAATTTTATATACCTTCTTCGAAGGTTATGATGGAGAAGAGTCATGGATATTGGTTGTGTATGGGTTGATGAACCCTCTATGGGTCCTACATAGAGAAACATTAGCTCTGTAGGTATATACGGGGTAGTATATAGATTGGAAAACCCTCTATGGGTCCCATATCAGAAAGATTTTTCTCTGTGGGTGTATACGGAGGTTGTGCGGCAACCTCATGTATCATCATCATCACATTATCATCGTCATCAACATCATCATCTTATACATTGCATTTTTTTACTGTGTTAATATTGTGATTGAATTTACGTATTGACTTATTATATGTCTACTTGTTCTATATCCTATTACTTATACTTGACCATCCTGTATATACATTTTCCTCTCTGCTTTATACTTGCTTAGTATACTTATGTTATACTTGTTGTATTGTTGTTGCTTTTATGATATATTAAAACTGTTAGCGCAAATGGTGTAGTCTACCATTGTGGGACATTTTTTGATTACAGGTGATGTACCCTTAGTATGAATTTTATGTACTTTATTTTCTACTTTGCTTGGTTGGCCTATGATACCTACTGAGTACAAGTGAACCATACTCATGCCTACTACACTCTTTTGGTACAAGTCATAGCTCTAGTGTGTCTCAGATTGGTTGATTTTGAGCGCCTTCAGATTACTCAAGGTAGCTGTTAGACATTCATGCATCCAGAGTTCACCTCTTACTTTTTATAGTAGTCATATATTTCTTTGTATTTAGAGATAAATGTTGACCCTGTGTGGGTATTTCTGATGTACTTGACTCATGGTTTGTATTATTAGTTCTTATTCTATCGACACTAGGTTTTGGGAGTTATGACTCTATTGTTATGCTTCTTTTCTCATTTATTTTAATTGTGTGGTTCAGCTTTATTCTAAAAGCCTTTTCTTAGGGATATTTTCGTCTTTTTCCTTTTTGTATATCAGTTTGGATGATAGGCTTACTTGTTAAGGTACATCACAATAAGTGCCATCACGACCTATTTGATTGGTATTAGAGCAGCCAGATTTTCATTATGCATCAATGGTGTAAGAACGACATGTCTAATAGAATCTCATAGATCCATACATAGATGTCTGCATCTATCTTTGAGAGGCTATAGGATGTCTTTAGGGAAACTTTCCACATTTTATTCCTTATCATGCAAATTTCTTATATACTTTGAGTTTTGAGTTATGTTTCACTCTTTCTATAAAGATGATATTGTCTAGGTCCTATGAGTTTAGAGATGCACATCCTTCTCCTAGAGGGCGAGCCTCGAGTCATGGATGGACTCAAGGAAATGAAAGGGCTCGTGGATCAGCCCCATCAAGAAGGATTTGAGCTCGTGTTGGCTACTTCTCAAATGGTTATATTTAGAGCATTTTTCCAAAGCATTTTAGTTACACCAAGATGATAGAGGGTATTCTTAGAGTATCTCAGGGAGGCAATAAGAAGGTGAACCATTTTGGTGAGTTCAGAGGTTAGGCTTCTCTAGATAAAGATTTTATAGGTTCTTGTGGTTATCAAGGTAGTACAGTGTAGGTAGCCTTATAGTGTTTAAGTGGTGGATCTTTGGGTTCAGCAGTATAGGGTGGCCATTTAGGCCCAGTGGTACCTTCTCCTATTGAGATGGGTCATAGGACTTGTTATGTGTGTCACGAGGTTGTCCATTAGGCTAATAATTGTCCCTACCAAGTGATTACAGCTATTCTTATTTCAAAAATAAGAGGTATGGGTACTACTAGAGGTGTAAGAGATAGATGTGGTAGAGCTTATGGTAGTGGTCGCGGGACTACTCGGCCAGTTGGTAGTCGTAGTTAGTTTTTCTATACCAGCTAGACCTGAGCCAGAGGCTTCAGATATTGTAATCATAGGTATCGTCCTTATTTTTTAGATCTACATTTGTGTTATTTAACCCCAGATTGACATTCTCTTATGTGTCTACATATTTTGCTTTGGGTTCTAATTCTTTTAGTGAGCCTCTTGCGATGCCTATCCATGTATATATCCCTATAAGAGATTCTTTAGTGGTGGATCGACTTTATTGATCTTGTGTGTTGACCTTTTGTGGCCATGAGACTTGGGTAGATTTTATTGTGTCAGATATGGTTAATTTTGAAATAATATGGATATAGATTGGTTGGATCCTTATCATTTTGTGTTAGATTATTTTGCTAAGACCGTGATATTACCTCCGTCAGGTGTACCATTGCTAGCTTATAAGGGTGTACTTTATTTGAGTTCTAAGAGAGTTATCTCATGTTCAGGCTCATAGATTGGTTGAGAGGGGATGTTTACTTATTTGGCTCATATTTGTGATATATTGTTTCATGTTTTTCCTTAGATTTTGTTTGTGTTCTTGTGAGTTTATGGGTGTGTTCCTTATGGATTTCGATAGTAGGCCTCTAGATTGTGATATTGATTTTGCTATTAATGTTGAGCCGGGCATTAAGTCTATTTTTATTCCTCCTTATAGGATGGCCTAACTGAGTTAATGAAATTGAAGGATCAGTTCCAAGAGTTGTTAGATAAAGGACTTATTTGACCTAGGGTATTGCCTTAGGGTGATCCTATCTTATTTGTATAGAAGAAGGATGGGGCTATGCATATGTGTATTGATTATTGATAGTTGAACAAGGTGATAGTTAAGAACAAGTATCCTTTTACTCAGATTGATGATTTACTTTATTATCTTCCGATGCTGCGATGTTTTACAAGATTGATTTGAGGTTTGGTTATAACCAATTGAGGATTAGAGCTTTGGATATTATGAAGACAACTTTTTGGAGTTGAAATGGTCATTATGAGTTCTTGGCCATGTCTTTTGGGTTGACCAATGCCCTTGCTGTACTCATGAAGTTAATGATTGGGTATTTCGATCGTATCTCGACTCTTTTATTATTGTATTTATAGATGATATCTTGGTTTATTCAAAGAGTAAATTTGTGCATGAGAAGCATTAGCGGATTGTGCTTCAGATATTAAGGGATTGAAGTTGTATGCTGAGTTCTCTAAGTGTGAGTTTTTGTTGGAGTCTATTTCTTTCTTAGGTCATACGGTGACTAAGGAAGGTATGATGGTTGATCCTGCCAAGGTTGCAATGGTTTATGGTTAGTATAGACCTATATTGCTCACCGAGATTTGGAGTTTTGTTGTCTTGGCAAGTTAATATCGGTGTTTTGTTACAGGTTTGTCTTTTATTGCAGCTTCTTTGACTACGTTAACTCAGAAGAAGATTTCTTTTTAGTGGTCTGACGCTTGTGAGGTGAGCTTTCAAAAGCTCAAGGATTTGTGGACTTCAACTCCTATATTAATTTGCCCAGGAAGGGTGTAGGGTTTACCATATTTTGTGATGCTTCAGGTACTAGATTGGGCATTATGCTGATTTAAGAGAGCAAGGTAATTTCTTATATATCTCATTAGTTGAAGCCTTATGAGAGAAATTATCCTAACTATGATTTAGAGTTATATGTAGTTGTATTTGCCTTTAAATTGTGGAGGATCTACTTGTATGGAGTTTGTTGTGAGATTTTCTCAAATCTTCGTAGCCTTCAATACTTCTTTACCTAGCGAGATCTTAATATGAGGCAGTGCCTATAACTTGAGTTGCTTAAAGATTATGACTTAACTATTCTCTACTATCTGGGTAAGTCTAACGTGTTTCTGGATTCCTTGAGCTGGAAGTTGACTAGCATGGGTAGCTTGGTGCATCTTTTGACCCAAGAGAGGCCTTTGTCCTTAGAGATTCAATCTGTAGATAACCAAATATTTAGCTTGATATTTCAACCCATAGGTGTGTTTTGGTATTTATGGAGGCTAGATCTTCTTTGATGGAAAAGATTCGAGCTTATTGTTTGATGATGTTGGATTGAGGTTGATTCGAGATAAGGTGTTGAGTGGGGAGACTAAGGAAGACTCACTTGATTTAGGTAGAGTTTTGTTGATTGGAGGCCAAGTTTATGTGCCAAGAGTGGATAAATAGATTAGGCTGATCTAGGAGGAGGCTGATTGCCCCAGATATTCCATCCATCTAGGTGTGACTAAGATTTACCATGACTTGAGACAACACTACTATAGGGTGGTATGAGGCGAGATGTAGGAGATTTTGTGGCTTGTTTCTTGTGTTACCAATAGGCGAAGGCCAATTATATAAGACTTGTCGATTTTCTTTAGAGGTTACGCTTTCCCAAGTGGAAACAGGAATGGATTACTATAGATTTTGTGATTGGGTTGCCTAGAACTTCCCATGGCTCTGACAGTGTTTGGGTCTTTGTGGATCAACTGACCAAGTCAGCTTATTTTTTTGGTTTAGGTCTCATTTTATGCTAAGAGGTTGGCTCGTATCTTCATTCGTGGGATTGTGAGACTTCATGGTGTGCCCGTGTGTATCATCTCAAATTATGGTTCGGTGTTCACATTTCACTTTTAGAAGACTTTCAGGATAAGTTAGGTACTCAGGTTGATCTTTGCATGACATTTTACCCTCAGACTGATGGTCAGTCAGAGTAGACATTCAGGTTTTGGAGGATATGGTTTGTTCTTGTGTGATGTACTTCACTGGCTAGTGGGAGCAACATTTGGCTTTAGCAGAATTTGCATATAATAAAAGTTAACATTCTAGTATTTATATGGCCCCCTTTGAAGCGCTGTATGATAGGCATTATTGCTCGCTAGTTGGTTGGTTTGATATTTATAAGCTAAGACCTAAAGGTACAGAGTTGCTCCCTGAGTCTTTAGACAGAGTCCGGATCATTCAGGATAGACTTAGAGCGACTCAGAGTAGGCAAAAATGTTATATAGATCGTACGCTTCATAACTTGAGATTTAGGGTTGGTGATCCTATTTTCCTTTAAGTTTCACCCATGAAGGGTGTGATGAGGTTTGGGAAGATGGGAAAGCTTAGCCCCTGGTATATTGGTCTATTTAAGATTCTTCGTACTGTGGGTGATGTGGCTTATGAGTTAGATTTACCTTAAGATTTATCAGTTGTACATCCAGTTTTTCATGTTTTTATGCTTCCCTATTATATTTTTGATGAGTCATATGTCATTTATTGGGAGTCAGTTTAGTTATATGAGCGGTTGTCTTTCGTTGAGGAGTCGGTCTCCATTTTGGATAGGGATATTAGACAGTTGTGTTCAAGAGTTATCCCAATGGTTAATGTTCAATGGCAACATCGACCTATAAATGAGGCTACCCGGGAGTTCGAGTTTGATATGTGTAGTTCTTATCCTCACCTCTATGTTGATAAGGTATTTCTTTGTCTTAGTTCGAGGATGAACTAGATTTTTAGTGGTGGATGATGTAACAGCCTAAAAATTTGATGAAATTTATGATTTTGCTTCATTTAACTATTTTACCGCTTCCCATAGTTGCATTGTGGTATTGTGGGGGTATGGGGCAATTGGCATGGTTTTTGATGTATTTTGGTGCTTTTTGTGCGATATTGTGATTTTTGGTGGCTTCAAAAGTCTTAGTTTGGACTTATATGGATATCTTAAGATTCGTGCAATGGATGGCTGAACGGAATGTGCTACAAGCTTCAGAATTTCGAATTTAGGCTAGGTAGACCTTTGGTTTGGGTCTCGATGCACCCGAGCTCATTTTGACCAGTTGGTCGGAAAGTTGAAAAATTAGAAATATGATTGTGGGACCCACATTTGGTCGAAACAACCTCAGGTGGAAAATTTAACTTTGCCAACTTTTTGGAACATTGGTTTTAGGGTGGTAACATATTTGGTGTGATTTTATGACTTTTAAATCTCATTTCGACCCTCGATTTGAAAAATTATAATTTCGGATTTCGGGGGTCAACTTTGTAAAAACGATGTTTTTTCAAAGTTCTGATATTGCCATTGATTCTGGAGCATCGAATTTAGTGTGGTTTCATAGTTCATTTGCGCATATCGACTCCGAACGAATTTCGGGAACCCCGTCGAAGTCCATTTGAACTTAGAAAAATCTTGTGCAGAAAAATCTGCACTATAAAATAACCCTTTTTGGAAAATTTTGCTAATTCTTTCACCTTTCCTCTTGAGAGTTAATACCTAAAAATATTGTGAGAATTTGAAAGTGAAGTTTGTGGGAGCTTGGGAAGCTAGATTAACATCTATTTCTTGAATCTATTATGGATTTAAGGTGAGATTTCATCCTTTCTTACTCTAATTCTTGATTAATTTCTCGAAACTTCAAAAATCTTAGGGCTTGATGTTAAACCATATTTCACTCATTTTCACTTAAATAATATTTTAATCTTATAATTACTAGTTTTTCATCGATTTAACCTTCAAAACAACTTTGATTCTTGATTTTAACATAAATTTCGAAGATTTCACACAGTAAAGCTTAAAAATATTTTTTTTCGATCTGAACCTCATTTTTTACTTGATTTGACTTAGGTTTTCAGCTGTAGATTCCAAAAAATACGGGTAACATGTTTTTAAAGTAAAATTATGATTTTTTCCTTCTTTTTTTTAAACTAATTTCGGGGGTCTATGTGACCCCGAATCAAAAGTAGTCAATATGGTTATTGTTGGCTTTGTTTTGGTGCATAGATTCTATATTCTTTGGTTTTTAGTTAATTTTAGAATCGTTTATCGAAATGGGTTGGAAGTGTAGTGGATCGGTTTTGACATTCGAGATAGGTTATGACTTAAGTCTTCAGACTAAGGTGAGTTGTAAATTTGTATACCAAAATTCATGTTAAGGGTGACAACTAATTATTATAAAATGACTATCTATATGTTGTGCCCATGTGGAGCTAGAATGTGATGTAATTATTGAATCTGAGATAGCATGAGATATGTGTGATCGTACGGGGTTTTATGAGATGTTGATAGCCTAAAATACATGTGAATAATTGTATTGTATTATTAGAAATGCCTATTGTGGTACCTTTGGCGTGTTGTGATATATTTATATTTTATGGGCGTACGAATTATGTGGAAAAATTCATGGATAGTGGAAATAATTACTGTATATTTGCTCACGTGGTTGTGGAATTATAACATTGTGGTTGGTTATTGAAATACATCATATGGATTGTTTGTGGAAATACTCATTTTGAATGGTTGCGAACATTGCATCATTATTCTCATTTCATCATATGCATCATTTCTCTTGTTTGTTTTGTTGCTTTATATGTATTTGTTGTCATGTATGTGTACTTGATTTGTATCTTATGTTATGTATGTGCTTTGGAAACACTAAAAATACAGGAAATACTGGGAACATTAGATTTTATAGACATTCTCCAAAGGTTATGTCAGAGAAGAGTCTTGGATATTGGTTGTATACGGGTTAATGAACCCTCCGTGGGTTCTATATCGAGAAGTATTATTTATGTAGGTGTATATGAGTTGTATATGGGTTGACGAACCCTCCATCGGTCCCACATTGGGAAGGCTTGCCTCCGTGGGTGTATACAAAGGTTGTGCAACAACCTCATGGATCATCATCATCATCACATCATCATTATCATCAGCATCATCACATTATACATTGTATTTGCTTACTGTGTTGATGTTGTGATTGAATTTATGTATTGACTTATTATATGTCTACTTGCTCTATATCCTGTTACTTACACTTGATCATCCTATATATACATTTTTCTCTCCATATTATACTTATATGTGATATAATGTATATATGTATTTTACTTGTTGTATTATGGTTGCATTTGTGATATGTTAGAATTTTTAGAGAAAAAGGTGCGCGCTACCATTATGGGACATTTTTAGATTGCAGGTGACATGCACTTAGTGTGTACTTTATTTTCTACTTTGCTCGGTCGGCCTATGATTCCTACTAATTATAAGTGGATCGAACAAACGCCTATTGCGTCCTTTTAGTTCAGGTCCTAGCTCAAGTGTGCCTCAGATTAGTTGATTTTGAGTGCCTTCAGATTACTCAAGGTAGCAATTTGACATTCATGCGTCCAAAGTTCACCTTTATCTTTCTATAGTATTTACGTCTTTATTTGTATTCAGAGATAGATGTTGACCCTGTGTGGGTATTTCTGATGTATTTCACTCATGGTTTATATTAGTAGTTCTTATACTATTGACACCAGGTTTTGGGAGTTATGGCTACATTGTTGTAATACCCCTTTCTTCTACCTAGCTTGAAATAGTCCCAAGTATGTTAGAAACTTACTTTGAAAGATGAATCCACTTTTATATACATGGATTTTTTTAAGTTTTTCCCTTTTTTTTCATGTGGGAAATTGAATTAGTTTTCCAACGATAACAATTTCATCCAAATACGGTATCGGGGTTAAAGTTATGACCTTTTACAGAAAGTAGTCAAAACTGCCCAGGTGCGACGATGAGGGCTGACGGACCGTCGCCCAAACAGTCGTAACGGAGGTTGTGAGACCACATTCTGCCTAAGGGCGATGACTCAGGCCGATGGACCGTCGAGCTACTGACTGACCATTGCCCAAGCCATTGCAGCAGAGGCAGTAAACCCCTATTCTGCCCAGGTACGACGGACCATCGACCCAGTGACGGACCTTCGTACTCACTGTCGTATAGTTCGTTCAGTTATTTTAAAGTCATTTTTAAAAGGGTATTTGGGTTTTTTTCCAACCTTTTTAACCTCCAATTATATCATATCAAGGCTCATAAGTTCATTATCCATCTACAATATCAAATAAGGATTTTCGCTCAAAGATAATCACCAAAAATAAGATCCAAATCCTTCTTCAAGAAACTAAGAGATACAAGTTCTCCAAGTCCAAGGACTTCAAGAAACTCACAATCAAGGTATGCCATATGTTGATTCATGGGTCCTTTTCACCCATGAAGCTCAAGAATCTCTTTTCAAAATCCAAGATTTGTGTATTTATGAATGTTCATGATTTAAATTGAATTAAAATTCATGTTGATGATGTTGTGCGGTTTTGATTCATGTTTGAAATTACATATTCCAATGATTGACCGTAGGATGTGGTGATTTTCCTAATAATCATGATAAACCCTTAAATTTACATTTTAATTGATGTATCCATGATTATTAGATGTGTTGATGATAGTATAACCAAAGCATGCTCCCCATGTGTTCGATTAAATGCCTATGTGAAGGAAAAGTGCCATACTAGTATGATAATATGAAATCTCCATTTATATACAAGTTTATGCATGTCCAGTAGTTGATGAAATGTCTGAGTCAATGAATTATGGATATATGTGTAGCCGTTGTGGTGATTTAGAACTTGTACTTCATGAAATCTCCAACTTATTATATTATGGATTGTTGATTTTGGTCATGTATTTAAGAAATTCATGCTTTTTCAGTTTCTTCCCATCGAGTCCTGGGGGTACTTGTACCCAAAAATCTAGCGACGATGAGGGCTAACGGACCATCGAGGTAGCGACAGACCGTTACCTAAACCGTCACAGTAGAGGCCATGAGACCACCTTCTTCCTAAGGGCGATGGCTAGGGCCGATGGACCATCTAGTTAGAGACAGACCATCGCCCAAGCCATCGCAACAGAGGCAGTAAACCCCCATTCTGCCCAGGTGTGGTGGTTAGGATCGACGGACCGTCGACCTAGCGATGGACCATTGCACCACCATCGCATAGTTCCTTCAGTTATTTTAAAGTCATTTTAAAAGGGTAATTGGGTTTTTTCCACCCGTTTGAACCTATAATTATATCAGATCAAGGCTCATAAGTTCATTATCTATCTACAACATAAAATTAGGGTTTTCTCTCAAAGATAATCTCCAAGAACAAGATCCAAATCCTTCTTTAAAAAACTAAGAGATACAGGTTCTCCAAGTCCAAGGACATCAAGAAACTCACAATCAAGGTATGTCATGTGTTGATTCATGGGTCCCTTTCACCCATGAAGCTCAAGAATGTCTTTTCAAAATCCAGGATTTGTGTATTTATGAATGTTCATGATTTAAATTCAATTGAAATTCATGTTCATGATGTTGTGGGATTTTGATTCATGTTTGAAATTACATATTCCAATGATTAACCCTAGGATGTGGTGATTTACATAATAATCATGATAAACCCTTAAATTTACACGTTGATTGATGTATCCATGATTATTAGATTTGTTGATGATCGTATAAACAAAGCATGATCCCCATGTGTTCGATTAAATGCCTATGTGAAGGAAAAGTGCCATACTAGTATGATAATATGAAATCCTCATTTATGTACAAGTTTATGCATGTCTAGTATTTGATGAAATGTTTTAGTCAATTAATTATGGATATATGTGTAGCCATTATGGTGCTTTAGAACTTGTACTTCATAAAATCTCCAACTTATTGTATTATGTATTGTTGATTTTGGTCATGTATTTAAGAAAGTCATGCTTTGTCAATTTCTTCCCATCGAGTCTTGGGTGTACTTGTACTAAAAAATATAGCTGTGTGCCTAGAATCAGTGTCATGTTTTCAAGATACTCTCAGTCAAGCCATGATCCATAAAATTCAGTTATTCTCATGACTCAGGAAAGCTCAGTAATCTAGAAAGCTCAGTATTATTTTGTCAGTCAACGGAACTTAGCTAATTCATTCCAATTTAGTTCAGTAATCCATGTTCAGTGTCTATTCAGATGGGAGTAGGAATTAGCACCGAGCGAAACCAAGGATGGGAACACACTGTCAGATGAGGGTGTGATTCTTAGAAGTCATCCTTACGTTGCAGAACTATATAACCAGCATAAGTATTGTTAGATAACGGTTGATGAGGTGGATAAACACTATCAGATGAAGGTCCCACCATTTTCTTTTGGGAAAACGTCAGATGAGTGTCACCCACAACTTGTCTTTACTAGTGGCGTGGTATTGACACCCTTCTAATTGGGTTTACAGATTGGACCCCAACTCAGCCATAATGACGTATTAGGGGTATGTTGGTTAGATGACTACTTCCCACAGTTTCAATTATAGACCAGGATACAATTATTCACTCTCAGTAATAGAACTCAGATAGTTCTTTAGAATTTCAGGATTATCATATACAGTTAACTCAGAACAGTACAAAACTCAGCTAGTTTCGACAGAAACTAGACTGTTAGATATAGTCACTCAGTATTAGTTATTTGAGTTATACAGTTATCAGTATCTTATGTTATCAGTACTCAGACTCAATAATCATGTTATCACAAACTTAGCTACAGTTACTATGTAATTATGTATTCTCACGTTTATGTTATTCAGTCAGTTAGTATTGTTCATGCATATGAACCCTTTGCATTCATCCTACCTCACATGCATACCAGTATATTCACTCGTACTGACACATTTGTGCTATGGTGTTTTATACCATAGGTCCAGAAGCACGAGCTCTAAAGCATCAGTAGCATTCCTGTCTCTGCAGTCAGAGTTAGCAGTAAGTCCTCATCCTTCAAGGAGATGGCCATTACTTTATTATCTCATTAATTAATTTATTTTAGTAGTTGGAGTTAGTTGGGGATATATCCCATCAACTCCTTATGCAGACAGTACAGTCAGTTAGAGACTTTTTAGACTACAGTATGTTTAGACAGTTTATTTCAGTTGTTTTGGGTATTTCATACCCCATCCATACGTTATGTTTTATCAGTTATGTAAAAATTTTGAACCGTATGGCCTTACAACCTTTATTTCTGCATTTATATAATATATCATACAGTGTTTAGTTACAAATATCTCTTATGGGTTAGCTTATTGTCCTTCGGGGTCATGAGCACCGGTAGTGTTCTGGGTACCAGATTCGGGGTGTTACAAACTTAGTATCAGAGCCTAAGGTTCAATAGTGTCCTAGGAAGTCGAAAAGCCGCATCTAGTAGAGTCTTATGCATGGGTGTGTTTCGTGCCACATTTATGTACAAGAGGCTATGAGATGTTTTAGGAAAAGTTTCCCTTTTTTCAGTATTCTGTTCATGCCAGTGCATATAATCTCAAGTCAATCTCTCAGTCTAATCTATTTCTCCCTTTTTTCTACAGAACATGCCTCTTAAATCAAGAAATGGGAATCAGCCGGCCCCTCAGCCCAAAGATCCTTTGGGCGAACATGTCTCTCATGCAGAGTTTAGAGTTGCATTTAATACTCTTGCTCAGGCAGTTGCTGCTCAAAATGAATGACCAGCTGTCATTTTGGCTAGCCAGTGGCTAATTCAGCTGCAGCCAGGATTTGGGACTTTACACGAATGAATCCCCTATCATTTTTTCGGGTCTAAGTCGGACGAGGACCCTCAGGAATTACTTGACCAAGTTCAGAAGGTTACGGATATCATAGGGGTTACTTCTAGTGAGAGTGTGGAGCTAGCTGTATATCAGTTGTAGGATGTTTCTCATATTTGGTTCAAATAGTGGAAGTCAGAAAGGCCAGTTGATGTAGGGTCCATAGAGTGGAAGGAGTTTGTCACTGCATTCTTAGATAAATTCTTTCCCCTAGAGATGAGAGAATTTAAAGTGTTAGAATTTATCAACCTCAGGCATGCAACATGATGATGAAAGAGTATTTTCTTAAGTTTACTTAATTAGCCAGATATGCTCCTCATGTGGTTGTAGATAGTAGGGCTAAGATGAGTAAGTTTGTTTCTAGGGTGAATGATAGTATAGTCAATAAGTGTAGGTTCGCGATGTTGAATAGTGACATGAACATAGCTAGTCTTATGACCCATGCTCAGCAGATAAAAGATCAAAAGATTAAGATGAGGGAGAAGCAGAATAAAAGAGGAAAGACAGGTAGTTTCAACTTTCCTCAGCCCAAATCAGAAAGAGGAAACCATTCTCAATTTTATCCTAAGTCAGTAGTTCTAGCTCCTTCTTCAGCTAGTGCTCTAGCTACTAACTTCAGGGATGGTAATAGAGATAGAGCATCAGGCTCCAAGTCTTAGGAAAGTGTCAACAATGCCCGAACTAATCCCTTTTGTCAGACTTATGGTAAAAACCACAAGGGTGCTTGCAAAGCTGGTAGCGATGTCTGTTTCGGATGTTGCAATCCAGGCCACAGAGTTTGTTCTTATTCAGGTTATCAGGGTCAGCAGAACCGTTCCCCAGCTCAGTTTGGTCGCCCAAATCAGCAGGGTGCCACCTTCAGTGCTACTAGTGGGCAATACCCAAATCGACTTTATGCTCTCCAATCCTTGAAAGATCAGGAAAATTCTCCTAATGTAGTTACAGGTACGTTATAGATCTTTCATATGCATGTTTACGCTTTGCTAGATCCAGGAGATTTTTTGTATTTTGTTACTCCCTATATAGCAGTTGATTTCGAAGTTATTCCCAAAATTCTAGTAGAGCCCTTTTCAGTCTCTACCCCAATGGCTAAAATTATCATAGCTCAGTGGGTATACAAGAACTGCCTGGCTATGATATTTTAGAATATCACCTCAGCAGATTTAGTTGAATTAGAGATGTTGATTTTGATGTCATTCTCAGCATGGATTGACTTCATTCCTGCTATGCCACAGTCGATATAGAAATAGAATAGTCCAGTTCCAATATTCGAATGAACCTTTCCTAGAGTGGAGGGGTAGTACTTCAACTTTCAGAGGTCAGCTTGTTTCCTACCTTCAGGCAAGGAAAATGATATCTAAAGGATGTGTCTATCATCTTGTTTGAGTTAAGAACATTAGTTCTGAAACTCCCAGTCTTGATTCAGTCCCATTCGTGAATGAATATTCAGATGTCTTTCCTGAAGATCTTCTAGGAATTTCTCCCAAAAGGGAAATAGGCTTCGGTATTGATCTTCTTCCAAATACTCAGGCTATATCTATTTCGCAATATAGAATGGCACTAGCAGAACTCAGAAAATTAAAAGAGCAGTTGAAGGATCTCTTAGATAAGGGATTCATTAGACCCAGCATATCCCTGTGGGGCGCACCAGTATTATTCGTGTGCAAGAAAGACAGTTCTCTCAGAATATACATTGATTACCGCCAGCTCAATAAAGTCATAGTCAAGAAAAAGTATTCTATTCCCAGAATCAATGACTTGTTAGATAAAATTCAAGGTGCCAGTTATTTCTCTAAGATAGACCTCAGATCCGGTTTCCATTAGCTTAGAGTCAGAGAATGTGATATTCTGAAAATAGCTTTCCATACTCGGTATGGTTACTTCAAATTCTTAGTTATGTTTTTTGGTCTTAATAATTCCCCAATAGCATTCACGGACTTGATAAATCGTGTGTTCAAGCAGTACTTGGACATGTTTATCATAGTATTCATAAATGATATTCTGGTCTATTCTCACAGTGAGCGTGATCATGCAGACCATATCAAAATTGTATTGCAGACTCTAAGAAATCATCAATTGTTTACCAAATTCAGTAAGTGCAAATTTTGGATAAGGTTATTATCATTCCTTGGTCATATCATTTCTGGTGATGGCATTAGGGTTGATTGTCAAAAGAATGAAGTAGTAAGAAACTGGGCCAGTTTCTTGGGTTTGGCTAGCTTTTACAGATGGTGTGTTGAGGGATTTTCTTCTATTGCATCCCCTATATCTAGATTGACTCAAAAGAAAGTCAAGTTTCAGTGGTCAAATCCTTGCGAGAAGAGTTTTCAAGAGTTGAAGACTCGACTCACCTCAGCTCCTATTTTGTCTCTTCTAGACGGTTTCGATGGGTTCGTAGTGTATTGTGATGCATCCAGAGTAGGTTTGTTTTGTGTCCTCATGTAGCATGGCGATGTCATATCCTACGTCTCTAGATAGCTTAAACCCCATGAGAAGAATTATCCTACTCATGATCTTGAGTAAGCAACCATAGTTTTTTCCCTGAAGATTTAGAAGAATTATCTATATGGAGTTCATGTAGATGTGTTCACAGATCATAAGAGCCTTTAGTATGTATTTTCTCAAAAAGATCTCAATCTTCATCAGAGAAGGTGGTTAGAGCCCTTGAAAGATTATAACATGAGTGTTCTTTATCATCCGAGCAAGGCCAATGTTGTGGCCGATGCTCTTAGTAGACTGTCTATGGGTAGTTGAGGACAGTAATAAGAAGCTAGCTCAGGAAGTCCATCAGCTTGCCAGACTAGGCATTTGCTTAGTCTATTTAGAGGAGGGTGACATATGGGTTCAGATTAGTTCAGAATCATCTCTAGTCTCCGAGGTGATAGAAAAGCAAGATAGAGATCCCATCCTTTTCAAGTTTAAAGAGTCAGTCAAGGATTAGATAGTAGAGGTTTTCTCCTAAGGGGGAGATGATGTATTATGTTGTCAGGGTCAACTTTGTGTTCCAAGTGTAGATGACTTAAGGTAGTGAATTCTTATAGAAGCGCATGGTGCGCACTACTCTATTCATCCAGAGGACACAAAGATGTGTCACAACTTGCGGGAAATATATTGGTAGATTAGGATGAATAGAGATGTTGTAGAGTTTTTGGCTAAGTGTTCTACATGTCAGTAGGTTAAGATAGAGCATTAGAAGCCTAGTGGATCCATGCAGGAGTTTAGTATTCCTACTTGGAAGTGGGAAGAAGTGAATATGGACTTAATGAAGGGTTTGACTCATAATCATAGCCAACATAATTTAGTTATGGTCATTGTAGATAGGATGACCAAATCATCTTATTTCCTTCCAGTTCATACCTCTTATTCAATCGAGGATTACGCTAAACTTTACATCATAGAGTTGGTCAGATTGCACGGCGTTCCATTATCTATTATCTCAGAAAGATGTACCCAGTTCAACTCTCATTTTTGGAAAGCATTCCAAAAGGGTCTTGGTACCCAAGTTCATCTCAGTACCGCCTTCCATCCTCAGATAGATGGTCAAGTAGAAAGGACCATTCAGACATTAGAAGATATGCTAAGGGCGTGTATAATTGATTTCAAGGGTAGTTGGGATGACCACTTTCCCTTGATTGAGTTTGCATACAACAATAGCTATCATTCCAATACTAAGATAGCTCCATTCGAAGCTCTCTATAGTAGGAGGTGCAGATCTCCAATCTATTGGTTCGAAGATAGTGAGGCCTCAGTCATAGGGCTTGACTTAGTATTCGATGCCTTAGAGAAAGTCCAGTTGATCAAAGATAGACTTCGGGCTGCTTAGATCTGATAGAAGTCTTATTTAGATGTGCGTAGGAAGGATCTCAAGTTCAAGATTAGTGATTTTGTTTATTTAAAGATCTCTCCCATGAAGGGAGTGAAGAGATTAGGAAAGAAGGGAATGATTAGTCCCCGATATATCGGTCCCTTCAAGATTCTCAGTCGATTCAGCAAGGTAGCTTATGAGCTCGAATTGCCTTCAGGTCTAGCCTCAGTTCTCCAGTATTCCAGGTCTCTTTGCTCAATGACCCAGCATTTGTAGTCCCTATTCAAAGCATAGATGTTCAAAATAGTCTCTTTTATGAAAAGATTCCAGTTAAAATCCTATACTATCAGACTTGTAGACTGAGGAACAAAGAAGTCCCTCTAGTCAAAGTTCTTGGGCGAAATCAGTCAGTTGAGGGAGCTACTTGGGAAGCAGAAGTAGATATGCGAACGAAGTATCCTCACCTCGTCTCTGCCAGCTCAGATCAAGCTTAAGGTAACAGTTCTCCATAAGCTTACTTAGTTTCATGTTCAGAATTCCATTACAACTTGGTCTTAAATACCATTGCATATTCAGTCATGCATTCATGTATCAGATCAGTCAAGTAATAATGCATCAGATATGCATTCTCATTGTGAGAAAAGTTAGTTCCTCAGAACGCTCAGTCATGTATTCATGAATCAGTTACTCATGCATCAGATGTGCATGTTTGGTATGATATATATTTAGTTTATCAATCATGTTAGTCATGGAGTCATGTTTCAGTCATTCATATTTAGTATGTAAGTCAGTTTATCTTCTCCCCTCTCACTCAGTCTACTTCGAGAATGAATGTTCTTAAGGGGGAGATATTGTAATATCCTGTACTACTACCTAGCTTGAAATCATCCCAAGTATGTTAGAAACTTACTTTGAAAGATGAATCCACTTTTATATACGTGGAATTTTTAAGATTTTCACTTTTTTTCATATGGAAAATTGAATTAGCTTTCCAATGATACCAATTTTATACAAATTTGGTATCGGGATAAAAGTTATAGCCTTTTTATAGAAAGCAATCAAAAATTCCCAGGTGCGACGATGAGGGCCGACGGACCGTCGAGCTAGCAACAGACCATTACCCAAACCGTCATAGTGGAGGCCGTGAGACTACCTTCTGCCTAAGGGTGATGGCTAAGGCCGATGGACCATCTAGTTAGTGATAGACCATCGTCCAATCCATTGCAGCAGAGGCAGTGAACCCCCATTCTGCCCAGATGTGGCGGTCAAGATTGATGGACCGTCAACCCAGCGATCGACCGTTGCACCACCATTGTATAGTTCATTCAGTTATTTTAAAGTCATTTTTAAAAGGGTAATTAGGTTTTTTCTAACCTCTAATTATATTAGATGAAGGCTCATAAGTTCATTATCCATCTACAACATCAAATTAGGGTTTTTTCTCAAAAATAATCCCCAAGAACAAGATCCAAATCCTTCTTCAAGAAACTAAGAGATATAAGTTCTCCAAGTCCAAGGACATCAACAAACTCACAATCAAGGTATGTCATGTGTTGATTCATGGGTCCCTTTCACCCATTAAGCTCAAGAATCTCTTTTCAAAATCCAAGATTTGTGTATTTATGAATGTTCATGATTTAAATTCAATTGAAATTCATGTTCATGATGTTGTGGGATTTTGATTCATGTTTTAAATTACATAATAATCATGATAAACCCTTAAATTTACACGTTGATTGATGTATCCATAATTATTAGATGTGTTGATGATCGTATAACCAAAGCATGCTTCTCATGTGTTCAATTAGATGCCTATGTGAAGGAAAAGTGTCATACTAGTATGATAATATGAAATCCCTATTTATGTAAAAGTTTATGCATGTCCAGTGTTTGATGAAATGTTTTAGTCAATGAATTATGGATATATGTGTAGTCATTGTGGTGCTTTAGAACTTGTACTTCATGAAATCTCCAACTTATTACATTATTGATTGTTGATTTTGATCATGTATTCAAGAAAGTCATGCTTTGTCAGTTTCTTCCCATCGAGTTTTAGGGGTACTTGTACCCAAAAATTTAGCTGTGTGCCTAGAATCAGTGTCATGTTTTGAAGATACTCTTAGTCAAGCCATGATCCATAGAATTCAGTCAGTCTCATGACTTAGGAAAGCTCAGTAATCTGGAAATCTCAGTACTATTCCGTCAGTCAATGGAACTTTGCTAATTTAGTCCACTTCAGTTCAGTAATCCATGTTCAGTATCTATTCATATGGGAGTAGGGATTAGCACTGAGCGAACCCAAGGATGGGAACACACACTGTCAGATGAGGGTGTGATTCTTAGAAGTCTTCCTTGCATTCCAAAACTATGTAGCTAGCATAGGTTGAGACATCAACACTGTTAGATAAGGGTTGATGATGTGGATAAACACTGTCAGATGAGGGTCCCATCATTCTCTTTTGGAGACACTACCAGATGAGGGTTACCCACAGCTTGTCTTTAGCAGTGGTGCAGTATTGACACCCTTCTATTGGTGTTACAGATTGGACCCTAACTCATCCATAATGGGGTATTAGGGGCATGTCGGTTAGATAACTACTTCCCACAGTTTTAGTTATAGATCAGGACTGTCAGATATAGTCATCCAATTTCAGTAATAGAACTTAGATAGTTTTTTAAATTTAAGGACTGTCAGATATAGTCAACTCAGAATAGTACGAAACTCAGCTAGTTCTATCAGAAACTAGACTGTCAGATATAGTCGCTTCGTATTAGTTATTTTAGTTATACAGTTATCAGTATCTCATGTTATTAGTACTCAGACTCAGTAATCATGTTATCACAAACTTAGTTATAGTTACTATGTATTCATGCATGTATTCTCATGTTTATGTTATTTAGTCAGTTAGTATTGTTCATACATGTAAACCCTTTGCATTCAGCCTACCTCACATGCATACCAGTACATTCACTCATACTAACGCATTTGTGCTACGGTGCTTTATACCATAGGTCCAGAAGCACGAGCTCCAGAGCACCAGTAGCATTCTAATCTCCACAGTCAGAGTTAGCAGTGAGTCATCATCCTTCGAGGACATGACCATTGCTTTATTATCTCATTAATTAATTTATTTCAGTAGTTGGAGTTAGTTGGGGACATGTCCGATCAACTCCTTATTTAGACAGTACAGTCAGTTAGAGGTTTTTCAGACTATAGTATGTTCAGACAGTTTATTTCAATTGTTTTGGGTATTTCATACCCCATCCATATGTTATCTTTTATCAGTTATGTTACAGTTTTGAACTTTACGGCCTTACAACCTTTATTTCTGCATTTATACACTATATCATGCAGTGTTGAGGTACAGATATCAATCATGGGTTAGCTTGTGGTCCTGCGGGGTCATGAGCACTGTATTGCATTCCGGGTACCAGATTCGGGGCATTATAATTGTTATGCTTCTTTTTGCATTTATTATACTCATGTGGTTTGACTTTGTTCTAAAGCCTTTTCTTGGGGCTATTTATGTCTTTTTCTCCTTCGTCTATCAGTGTGGGTGATAGGCTTACTTGTCAAGGTAACCCAAAATAAGAGCCTTCATGACCTATCGATTTTGGACCATGACAAACCTGCTGTCATAGTTTAAGAACTACTAAATACATGTCAAATGTCAAAATATACAATAATTGTCCAAAAGAATCAAAATATGTCTCGAGTACAAATAACACATGATCTAGATAAGAAGAGGTAATGGATCAACTCTGTAATCATAGATCAACTGCTACCTCGAATGTACTCCAGATACCACCTGAATCAGCTATTGCGCGGCATACTTGTACCTAGATCTGCATCGAAAGGTATCATGGGCCGACTAAGCAATATAGAAAGTAAAGCATACAAAATATACGCAATGGGCACGTCACCTGCAATCAGAAATATCCCAAACGGTAGCCCAAATTATCTCCACTAATAATTCTATAATATATACATATTCCAAATACAAGTACTATAAAACCAAGAATGGGCATACAACCCAGAATGTACACAATAAATGAAAAATAATGAATATGATGATGATGATGATGATAATGATAATGATGATGTGATGCCTGAAGTTGTCGTACAACCTCTGTATACACCTACCTAATTTAGCTTCCAAGTAGGAGCATAGTGGTTCGCAACCCATATACAATCCAATATCTAATATCTAGTACCAAAATCCATAACTCCTTTCCAGTACATTCATTGGTAAAGGGTTTTGAAAAATGTCATGTTTTTTGTCAGAAAAATCCAGTATTACCAGAATTTCCACTGTGAACTAATGCTTCATGAATATATATGATATGAGGATATAATGTACAAAACCAACCAAACAAGAATTTCCAAAACCAACCAATATACCAACCATGTGAGCCAAAATCCACTCAATAATCAAATCGTCCATGAGTCTAATGTAATCCATATGCCAATAGAGAAAAATACACAATAATATGCTATTGATACCACATAAAATCCTAATTAGGATTTTTCCTCAAAAAATATATAATTAAATATACATACACAAGTTGAACAACATCATATAAGACCCCACATGGTCACACATAGTAAGTAATTCTCAAAACAAATAATTCACAACAAAATAGGCCCTCACACAGGTACAACACAATAATATAGCCATTTTCATGATTGGTTCCCTCACCTTTAACATCATTTTATATCCATATTAACTACCTAGCCTAGTCTAAAGTAAGTTAAGCCATAAACTACCTCAAATACCATAAATTAGTACAAAGAAGCCATCGACACTAAACTTTCACATGAACAATGGACCCAGAACCAACTAATATACACAAATATAGAATCTACACATTTGAAAAAAAAACCAACAATACCCATATTGCCCATTTTTGGGTCGGGGTCAAAATGGACCTCGAAATGGGTTTTTGAGAAGAAAGGGTAAAAACAAAATTTAGTCCAAAAATATATTTCCCATGATTAAAGGAAATCATATAATAAAACCTATGTGAAAAAGGGTTAGAATTAGAATTGGGGGTTTAGATTCAGAAATTGTTAATTTAGGCCTTTCGAGCCAAAATCCCTAAACTCCATTTTTAGACCAAAGTTTTAACAATGTCTAAATAATAAAATCAAGGTAATTAAAGAAGAAGTTTGGAGCTTACCAATATTAGAAATGGAAGAAATTGCCCAAAAATTTAAGACCCCAAGCTCAGAGTTTTGAAAATTGTGAAAAATCATGAAAAAGAGGATATGACCCACCTAGTGACCACCAGGTTGTGTAAGTGACAATCGCTTAAGTGACCAGGCATCACTTATGCAACCTATGCCTTGTTGCATAAGTAACCAGTCTATCACTTAAGTGATATTTTCTTAAGCAAAATCGATGTCTCTTAGGCGACACTTTGGCTGTTAAGCCAAGTCACTTTAGTGATTGAAGTATCTCTTTGCTGGTGCACTAGCTAAAGAATTTAGAGAATTCCAAATCACCGTGGACCCCTTAAGATTCATCCAGAATTTTGAGATTACAAATAAACTATGATACTAGATTAAATTCGATGTTCCGAACCCAATAGCGATATGATATTTTTGAAAAAAACATCATTTTCACAAAGTTGACCCTTGAAACCCAATTTCACAATATTCTAAATCAAGTCTAAAACCACAGTAATTATGTTACCAACCTAAAATCAATATTTTTGATCTATTGGTGTCATACATCTTTCCATCAGATGTACAAATTAATAAATATTGACCAAAGTCAACTTAAAGCCTTTAAAAGGACCAAAAGCCACAATCTTGCACAAATCATACTAAAATGCTTTGAGAATCATATCAATCATTCCCACACCACATAAGTACCACAAAGTAACCACGGGGAATGTTAAAATGATTAAATCACATTGAGATAAGTATTTCACAAAAATCACCAAAAATCAAGTCATTATATTAATGCCGGGGATACCTACCAAAACTGTTATCCTGATGTAGGTCTCCTCTTCTATGCCTTATATAGGACTACAAAGATTAGTCAGCTAAATATCTCAGTCATAAATGTCCTACATGTCATTCACATACCACCTTTGAATCTATAAAACTACTGGTATAATAGAGGTGTGTATGAACTAATGAACCTCTGTAGCTAAAGTTGTAGCATCCATACCACCTTTTGAAGGATCTACTACCTTCTTAGTCTGAGGAGTATCTATATCTATTTTATTTCTACCTAATTTAGCTAAATCCACCCTCTTCTCAAATTGGGTGTGGACTTTCTCCTTGTTACTGTAATCAGAATCAGATACCTCATCCCCCTCATCATATTAGGAAGGGGTAGAGAAATGTAGTTGTGTTCTTCGTGCATTCTTCATTTGGGGCTTGGACAAGAAATAAGGGTTGATTGGGCTTGGGGCCTAGGCTGTGGTATACTTTGAAATATAGTCTTAGAGGCAAGTTGTGTGGCAGCCTTGGCTATGGCATATATCTGATTCTGATGTCTTGTCTATCATAGTACCAATGGTGCATATCAATTGAGTACTCCTACATGGACCCTGCTCAAGGGACTCAGCTCGGAGTCTAGATTATGGGTTTTGAGACTGGTCCCTTCTGCTCGTGTTACTCCTCTTCAATGTTCCATTAGGTGAATGGTACCTGAATTGAGAAGTATTAATACTCAAACCACAACAGTGGTAAAATATTGAAATCACTTTTGAAATTTCCAAGACCCATTTATGAATCCAGTCCATGACTTACGGACTGAGTTCATGATTTATGGACTAGGCTCATAAATTGTGAATTTAGTTCATGAGTTAAATCCACTATTCATGGACTTAGTTCATAGACCTTACTTTACTCATGAAACTCAGACCCAAAGTCTGAGTTTCAGAATCCCAGGTCTAATTCCCACGAGTCTAATCCATGACTCGTGATTGAATAATGGGTTATGGGTTGTAATTTTGATTCAAATCTAAGATTAACCAACCAATCGCTCAAATTTTTTTACTCCAATTGACATGATTTCATACCTAACTAGTTCAATTTGGATCAAAAGTTACACTTATCCTTGTTAAGTTTATAGTAGTCCAATTTCATAGGTCAAGATATTATGACTGTAGCTTTGATTGGGGAGATGGAACATTATCAATCACACAATTCAAACTACTAATAAAAAGAACTTACTTTTTTTCCAAATATGAAAATTTAAACAAGAACAACAAATTGGTTTTCACAATTGAATTCCCTTTTACGTGTGTGATGAAGTAAGTAGGGTTTTGATTTGGTTGGGGTAGAGGGAAGTATGAGGTTTGATTTTTAATGGGAATGGATTTTGATGATTATTGAATTGGGTTTTTCTTATGTTTGACTTGAGTTGTAGGGTTTTAATTACGGAGAGGCTAAATTTTAGGGAGATTTGGGTCGGGTAGCATGGGCCATTAAAAGTGTAGATTTTTTTTTAAAAATGTTGTCTTACCTAGGTCCATGTGGTGACCTATGAGTCATGGGACAGACTCACGGCCCGTGGGTTGGGTCTGTGGTCAAGTTTTAAGACTTTATTTTTCTTCCAATTTCTACGACTCGACCCACAAGTTGTGAGTTTAACTCATGACCCGTGTGTTGGGCTCGTGATTCAAAGAGCAGGAATTCTACTCCGATTCTCATAAGTCTAGTCCATGATTCCCATACCTAAAGTCATGACCCGTACACTCCATTTGTGAGTATACTCACCTGGGATTACCCGATTTTCAAAGTTTTCTTAAGTCAATGATTCCAGCATGCTTCCTTTCCTAAAAAGACAAAATTAACACTAGAACCTTGGGTTGCCTCCTAAACAGTGTTCAAGTTAATATGAGGCATGACATAGCTATATTGGGTACATAAACTTCACCAATAATCCCATAGGTTGCCTCCTATATAGCTCCTAATTTAACAATGCGGCAAGACTCAGTACTCAAACTTAGTCAAGGCTCTTATTCTTACACACTTTAACTTCCTCCGTGCTTCCCATATAATGCTTCACACGTTGTATATCCATTGCACCATGTGGAAATAATCTCACTATAGTGAATGGTCTAGACCATTTAGACTTTAACTTTCCAGGAAATAAGCAAAGTCTCAAATTATACAACAAAACCAAATCACTGGGTTGGTATTCCCTACGCCCAATTCTTCTATAATGGTACAATTTCATCTTTTCTTTGTACAAGGCTAAACTCTCATCGAAAAAAAGTCAAAACTCATTCATCTTATGTAATCGCATGTGTGTAGCATCACTTTACTCAAAATTTATCCTTTTTAGTGCCCATAGTGCCTTATGCTCACGTTCAATCGACAAGAGACATGATTTTCCATGCACAAGTTTATAAGGAGATACACCAACTGGAGTCTTGTATATTTCCTAGTAGGCCCATAATGCATCGTCTAACTTTCTCGATCAATCAGTCCTATTGGCATTCACAGTCTTTATTAAAGTAGACTTTATCTCCCGGTTTGACACCTCAACTTTCCCACTTGTTTGTGGATGGTAAGGTGTTTCCACCTTATTCTTTACATCATATTTATCAAATAACACATTGAAATGACGATTGGAAAAGTGTGACCCACCATCACTAATGATTACTCATGGGTACCAAATTAGAGAAAATATTCTTTATTCAAGAATATTGTGACACTCTTACCTTCATTATTTAGAAGCACAATTATTTTCACCCACTCAGAAACGTAGCCAAAAACCACCAATATAATTCATCCCATGTGAACTAACAAACAAGCAAAGAAAGTCGATACCCCAAACATCAAATAATTCTAGCTTAAGAGTGGGCATCATAGAAATCTCATCCTTTCATGAAATGTTGCAACTCCTTTGGAATTGGTTATAATACCGAGCATAATCATGTGCATCCTTATAGATAGTAGGTAAATTGTAACCATATTAGACGATTTTGTAGACGGTGCGAGTACCTCTATGATGACCCCCAATTGGGGATAAATGACATACCTCTAAGATAATCTGTATCTTAACCATAGGAATACACCTCTGAATTACTCCATCTGCATACACCCAGAACAAGTAAGACTTATCCCAAAAGAAATTTCTCACCCCCTGCATAAATTCCTTGCACTATTAAAATGACATATCTTTTCATACAAGTTCACTTTCCAAATAACTGACGAAGTATGCAAATAAAAGGATTAATTCTTGCTATGCTACCAAGACTTTCTTATCTAGAAAAGTATCAGTAATTTAAAGCTCATCCCCTAGTTTTAGCATAGCTTCCTCCTCTTGGCTCGTCAGATGGTTTGCAACTTGGTTTTAGTGCCCTTTTGATCCTTAAACTCAAATGAAATTCCTACATAGTAGTACCCATCGAATCAACCTTGGCTTATCATATTTCTTCGTTATAAGGTACCTAAGAGCAATATGATCAATGTGTAAATTTACTTTGGTACAACTTAAGTAGGACCAAAAATTTTCAAAAGAAAACAGCACTCTAAGAAATTCTGGTTCAGTCACCATATAATTTTTCTATGTGAGATTTAGTGCTTTGTTGGCATAGAAGATGGGATGAAGTATCTTTTCTATTCTTTGGCCTAGGACTACTCTTAGGACTCCACTAGTATCACATATTACTTTAAATGGTAAAGTCCAATCAGGGGACACAATAATAGGAGCTAAAGTTAACCTCTCTTTCAGGAACTCAAAAAACTTAAGGAAACCATTATCAAACACAAATTTCAACTCCTTATATAACAATTTTCATAATAGATTTGCATTTTTAGAGAAATACTTGATGAACTACCTATAGAAACTTGCATGACCTAAGAAAATTTGAATACCTTTCACAAAAATTGGTGGAGGTAATTCTATAATCACCTTAATCTTAACCTTATCTACCTCTATCCTCTTCTTAGAAATTTTATGTCCGAGTACCATCTCTTCCTTGATTGATGCTTCATCTAATTTAGGACCAAATTACACTCTTTGCATCTTTATAAGGTGTTTTTTGAATGAGCAAAACAATCATCAAACGAATCACACACAACTGAGAAATTGTCCATGAAAACATCAATAGTGTCCTCTACCATGTAAAAAAATAGACATTATGCAACACTAAAAAGTTGTGGGAGCATTAAAAGACTGAAGGGCATCATTTTAAATGTAAACAGACAACATGGACAAGAGAAAAAGGTTTTCTCTTGGTCCTTGGGAGAAATAGAAATATAATTGTACCCTGAATATCCATCAAGAAAATAATACCATCTACTACTCGCAAGATGGTCTAACATCTGGTCCATGATGGCATAGGAAATTATCCTTTTACGTTCATGTATTCAACATCCGATAGTCCATGCATACTCTCTATCTAGTGACTGATCTCATAGGAACTAACTCGCTCTTCTCATTGAAAACCATAGTGATTTAACCCTTATTTGGCACACTGAACTGGGGTCACCCATTTGCTACTGTTAATCAAATAAACCACACCAACATTTAATTACTTGATGCTTTTTTTCTTTAGAACCTCTTGCATATATGGCTTCAATATATGTTGATGCTTAGTTCTAGATATGTATTCCGACTTAAGTTGAATTTTGTGAGTGCAAATTCCAGGTGGAATTCTGACTATGTCAGAAATAGTCCAACTGATAGCCCTCTTAAACCTCTGTAAAATTGATATAACAACCTCAACCTTCCACGCTAATAAATATACTGCAATAATAATCGACAAGTTATTATTGGACCCCAAGAACGTAAATGCAAATAAGAGAAAATGGCCTTTAACTCCAAAACTGGTGGCTCTTCAATAGATGGTTTAGCTAAAGGGGTTGCCCTATTTTTTAGATCAAGATCCAACTTCTATGGTGCATAAGAGTATTATCCTCTGCCCATAAATGCACTCACCATCTCATCATACCCATTAATATTATCACTATCAAAATTTATTATCCTAATTACAAATACCTCAACACAAAGCCTCTTCTCAATGGGTATGACCTACATATCTTCATCTACCATATCTATCACCAAAATCACACGTATATCATTTAGATGCTTCATCGATCGTGATACATTAAATTTGACCTACTCATCATTAAGTCTAAACTTTATCTGCCTCACCTCCATGTCAACCAATGCCTTAACCATGGCTAGGAAATTCCTTTCCAATATAATAGGGACATTGAAGTAAACCTCACAATAAAGAAATACAAAAGCAGTTGGAAATATGAAAGAATCCACCTTCATCAACACATCACACAAGATACTGACTGGTTTCTTCACATTATGGTCCACTCTCAAAAGTATCATAGAGTTTGGATTAGGAAACCCTAAGACCAACTGCTTGTAGATGACTAGCGATATTAAGTTAATGCTAGCTCCCAGATCGCGTAAAGCTCATGCAAAATTCAAATACCCAATAGTATAAGGAATTGTGAATGCTCCCAGATCTTTTTTTTTAACTAAAGATTGAGAGGCAATGGCACCAAATTGGTGCACATTGTTAGCAGGCTCAAAGCTCATCGTCTCTTCTTGGATACCAAGTTTTTCATAAACTTTATATAACCAAGCATCTACTCTAGAGCTTCCACAAGAGGGATGTTCAAAGATAACTCTTTCAGTATAGAAATAAACTTTTGATACTTTCTACTTTGGCTTTCTTATTCAACCTTTGGGGAAAAGGTACAGGAGGTCAGGGAATGGGCTTCAATATTGGTGTGACCTCCTTACCCTTTTCTTTGTCAGTGTCAGTTCCATTGTCTATAGCTATAAGCTTTTGAGAAACCTCAACATTTGTCACCAACTTTCTAGTTTCATGCTATTCCTCATCATTATTATTCATTACCTCATTTCTCATGTCATCAACCACAAATGTAGGTGGATCAGTAGTGGCCGTATTGCTCCAAGTAGTAATATCTAGAAAATGACTATAGTTCTTCAAATTCTGAAGTACGTTTCAAAAAGGGTGGCTGGTTGACACTGGTTCAATCTAGTAGACATCTGCCCAAATTATTGCTCAAGTTTCTTAATAACGATTGCATACGACTGTACCATCTAGCTCAACCCCAAAATATTTGTATTGATTTTCTTAAGACAACTCTCTTGGCTCTCTAAAACTTTCACAATATTTTCAAGAAATGCTTCCATTCTAAAACTCCCAAACTCAGCATCTTGATTCCCTAGTGGAATACAAAGGACACCCTAATTCTTGTAGTTATCTTTCCTCCTCTAGTTACCATCACGCTCTCTATTCTTATTCCTATACCTATCTATATAGGTTCCGACCTTGAATCCCTAGCCTCGAGTTCTAATCGTTTCATCAGACCCTTATCTCTTAGCTAAAAAACCCTCCATCTATCTATCCAAATACTTATCTTCTTCCTCAGAATTGGACTCCTAATGTTTAGAAGCCTTTCCTAGTGAATCCACTGCATTATCTTTTCTGCTCGAATCAATGCAGATTGTTTTGTAAGTAGGTTAATCTTAATTCTTAGTTGTGCTACCTCTTGATTCACCATCTTATCTAATATTATCTGCTCACTAAAAGAACTAATTTCATAAGTATTTATTGATCTATCCAACTCCCAAGTATGACACCCTCGGTTGGCTATAGTGATCCAATCTAAGATTTCAGAAGTATGCTTTCAATGAAGACTCATGAAGGCTCCTCCTATAATAGTGTCATCTATAGCCTTGGTATTAGTATTCAAGGCTCTATAGAAAATCTCAAGCAAGTTGCTCCCTGCAATTCTATGATTGGGAATATTTTACAGCTTCTTCTTAAACCTCGACCATGTCTCATATATTGTCTATAAATGCAATTATCTAAAATTATAGATCACATCCTTCAATTACAGCATTCGTGCGGGTGGAATAATCAATCAAAGAATTTTATCCTCAACTCATTCCAAGTGGTGTTAGATCTATGAGGTAGTACCTAATAATAAAGCTTTCTCCTCTATCAAAGTTAATTGGAATAATCTCAGTCGTATAGCTTCCTGACTCACCCAAGGAAGATTATATTAAGTGCAGATACCCATAAAATTCATAATATACATGTTCACACCATCAGTAGGTAGGCCAACAAGCACCCTATTCAAATTCTACAGCTATATAATAGCACTAGTAATATCAAACTTGGTACCTTGGGGTAATTCTGAAGAAATGATTGCACCTGTTTCAATTGGCTCAATATACCCCAAATTTTTATCTGGATCATCATACATTGATAGTTATTGTTGGATGTGTTGTTTTTCTCTATTTTTTAATATTTTATTTCTACTAGGTGTGGCTTGACGATCTTCTTCTTCTTGTATTGCCCTTTCTTCCCTTTTGCTCATCGAGAAGTTATTTTTCTAGTAGTTTTTTTAGTCATTAAGAAAATAGTAACTTTCTCTATTATTTCCTAAACATCATGCTGAAGTGGCTGATTCAATGTTTTTAGGTCATCATGAACCCTTTTGAGTAAGGATCCTTGATCATGTACTCTTTCTCTCACTATATTTTAATTCTCTTAGAGTTATCTCAAGTTCTGGATCAAATGGAATTAGGGGATTTTCTTGACTCTGAGTGATGGGCATACACTAACCTGTGTACTTGAAATAGTAGAAAAGTAAAAATGAACAAATGAAACCAACAACTTCAATAAACTCATTCTATCAATTCATAATCGTATTCTCCTACAATGATGTAAAAATTGATATCGCCCAAATTATACCTCTCAAAAAGAATGAAGTGGTTGTTGAATCAAATATAGAACCTAACTAGGGTGGGATCGATCCCACGAGGAATATGCCAAAAGTTTGTGAAGATTTTATTGATGTAATTAGGAATTTTGTAAATAAAAAGGTTTTTTTTTGTAAAAGTTGGTTGTAATAGTAATATTTTTTTGTTAATTCAATTGTGATCAATCTGAGATGAGCACTAGGGTTGTGTTCCCCATGACTTTAAAACTCCATAGGATGTCCGTGCTTAAGAAACTACCTTGATGCCTTGCATGCAAAATCTAACAAGATATGTATAACCTAATTATCTCTCGACCTTGATTTCGATAAATTTCATTCATCTTCTATTGGATTCAGAGCGGCGCATTACTAACTCTTACTTTGTGATCTCAGGTTAACTATCCAAGTTATGGCTCAAGTTTATTAGATGAAGGTTGGTATCTTCAAATTATTATTGTTATTTCCTTTTCCCAATCTATACCTTTCTCTCGATCAAGTTTAGAATACAAGTGAGTTTCTAACGTCGGTCATCATCGAGAACACAATCAAATCAAAGGAAATACCAATACATATAAGAACACCGGTCTAAAATGACTTCACACTTAACGTACTTCATTAATTTATCATGGTTCCCACAATTCTAGTTCAGAGGTTTAGCTACTAATGATTCATAAAAATATAATAAGATTCCATATGTGAAAGAATAATTTTTTACTTACAAAGAATAAGATATCAAATCAATCTCAAATTGATTAGAAACCCTAAAAATCAATATCAATAACTCCAAGATCAAGAATGTATCTTAGAACCTCAAAAATAATGCAAGAGTGTAGGATGCATAAAAAATAATAATAAAATATTAAAGGAGTATTTATAGATACAAAACAAATCCTATTCTAAACTATTTAGGAAAAGCAGGTCGACGCCTACGACCACGAGTCGGGGCTTCAATTGTGAAAATCAGAACTATGATCAGTCTACAGTACTCAACTCACGCCTTCTACCCACGAGTCGTGGGTTGCATCCACAAGTCGTGGATCTCCTCATAGGAATCAAAATATTCTTTTCATATTGAGAACTCAAGTCACGGGCACATTCATGAGCCATAGGTCCTCATCCACTAGTCGTGGGTCAACTCGTGGGTCACCAACTCAGAAACTTTTCATCCTTCTTTCTCACTTTTGCACCAAAATTTGTTTCCTCTGAAATCAACACAAAAACACATCATATTCGACAAGAATAACCAAGTCCTTGTATAATTTCCTTATTTTAAGTATCGAAAGTGTCATGAAACCATGACACATCAGTAATGGCTTTAGTTCCTTTATTTCTGCCTTGGAGAAAATTCATTCATATTTTTTTTAATGTAAGGAACTTATATCTAGAAAAAGTTTTGTAAGTTATTTTAATAAGATGACCACTTCTGCTACTAATTTCCTATGAGTTTTAATTTGAGATACAGCCATGACTAAAATATTATCTAAGTGAAATTGTGTATAATGAGAAAGAGATTCTCGAGAGGAGATTATTAAAACTTTTAAGGTGAAACTTTTCCTTTCAAGTTTCTCTTTAAGAAGTCAATGAAGTTTAATAAAATTGAAATTTGATTGTTTTCTTTATTATATGCTTACTAATACTATTTTCTTTATTATATACATACTAATATTTGTGTAAATGAAAGGAGTAAGGATGCATTAAACATGTCATGTAAAAAGTTTAAATGAAAGAATTGACAAAAAGAAAAGAAAACTCTTTTTGAATAGACTAAAAAAAAAGTAGAAGAATAAATTAAAATTAAAAAGTATATTTTAGAGGTAAAGTAAAATTCACTGTGAATTGATAATTTTTGACACGGAAGAAGATTTGATAGTACAGAATTGATGGAACAAGTTGCTGCCAAGACATTTTAGTTTCGATCACCACTATTAGCAGTTATCTTTGTTAGTTTTATCAATATTATTTTTTCTTTTAATCGCATTTTGCTTATTAACAGGGCCCTGATTTTATATGTTGATCATCTATATAAAGGAAATCATATTGTTGAGGGCTTATATCTCTTAACTCTTGTTGTTCTTTATCTCTTAAGGGATGGTAAACCAAAACAATCAAACTATATATCAAGTCCCTTTTTTCTTGCCAATGTTGGTGATGATATATTAATTACATCAAATATTATTATATCCTTTATTTGTATATGAGAAAAAATAGACTAAATAAAATAGTTAACATGACTCGAACGCCATGTCGTAATGTGCATCTCGAGTCTAACAAGGAGCAGAGATAACCCCCGATACCCAATCCAACCAACCGACACATATCCCGAGTCGAAAGATTTTCGACTAATAACAAGATGGAGATCATTTAGAATGTAAATGGCTTTGGGATAGGTTTATAATCAAGACCAACCTACCCAAGTCAACAGTCCCAACCAAACCAATAACCACAAAAATTAAACCAAATCCATATCCATTCCATAACATACCAAAGTCCACAGTTTGTTCATACAAAGTTTCTAAAATAAAACAAGAATATTTGGTCGAGACATGCCCACGACTATAGACAAAACCTACCAAGTCTAAACCAATAAAGACATAAGAAACTGTAAGCAAGAAATGGAGCTTTTCGAAGTATGGAAGCTCACCACTTCAAGTCAACTCAAGCTGTCCCCAAACCCAAGTCACTGTGCAAAAGGTGTGATAATATGACCAACCTCTGCATTGCATGGGGATACAATGTCCGAAGACGGTTAGCAGTTAGAGCACTAGCATGTAACTCAAGGATAAGGATAAAATAATGCCAACAGTTCAAAACCAATCAATCAATGCAATACATATATATACATATATACCATGTCGGGATAGGAAGCAAGATTAGAATGAATTTTGAAAACATTAACCTTGGTTGTATAGCAAAACCTTCATATAACAAAACATCCACGGGCTATATAGTCCCAGCTCTACCCTAGATGGAAGGTCCCTAGTGTGTATAGCCGCATGAACTAGTGAATAGACATAACCGTGTATGCCTATATGGGGAAACAAACCTCCCGGCATAATCAAGGTAACTTAAGCACTAATACATGTATAAGGGGGACTTGAACCTCCGATCCATATCTTCATCCGGGGGACTCAAACTACCTTGTCACAAAGAAACCTGCACCAGGTAGCGTGGTTTCTAGTGTTAGTCCTACGAACTCCACTTTCACGGTCCAGCTACACATCTCGCTTTAAAGCCCAATTTAAAACCATCATTTCACATACACAACCATTTAGCCAATTACTTACCAAAGGTACTTCGTTGGTATCTTCATACCAACACCACTTGCAAGCGTACAACATGCCATTACCATTATCAATCAATCAATCATTCATTTGACTTTAGGACTCAAACCCATTGTCTAAAAAAGACACTAATTCAATTCAACGTTTAGGGACTCAAACACATTGTCTAGTAAACACATAAATCAATTTAGTGTTTAGGGACTCAAACCATTTTAGCCAATTAAACCACCAAGTTTACTATTTAAATTATCACCTGGCCAACAAGACCTTCACAAAACCATTTACCAACCATTCATATTCATTAGGCCAATGCCTTAGTTCAAAAGACCATTTAACATGTGACTAGTTCATTCTCTTAGATATTTTCACAAATATGTTGAGGACATACCATTACCAAGACCAAAATCAAAGTAAAAACCATCAAGTTTAGGGTTACCCATGACCCAATTGTTAAACCACAATTACCAAGCACCCACATGTGCAAAATCTTCATTAAACCATGTATAAACATAATTTAAATCAAGAGTAAACCATACTCAACAATTTTCAACCAAACCCTCAACATTGCTTTTCAAAACCATAATTATTAAATCATAACCAAAGATTTAAGCACATGATTTTCATGAACTAACAATGAGTGAAGAGTCAAATTCCTTATTCATGAAGATTCATGGAAAGAACTTGACTCTTGAGCCACTAGATGAACACTAGAAAAAAAACTCTAGCCTAATCTTCTAGAGATAGTTTAGAGACAGTTTTAGGAGTGTTTTAATCTTTCAAAGTGTGTTATGGAAGGATACAATGTGTTTTAAGATGTGGGGTCTTAAGGGTTTTGGGGTGGGAAATTTCCAGAATACCTTTAGCTTAAAAGCTGAAAAATGTGTCCAGGAGGGTACGATCTCCCCTCCCCCCAACTCATACACATAACATACAAGTGGCACCCACCACTCATATCCTAGAAAGAACGTTGGACTACAATACTGTCCAACATACGAATTCATAGACCAACTAGTATCCACAACATACGATTAGTACCCTAGAACCATATCCTAGGCAGCCTACCAAGGGCCTAACACATTTAGCAATATATGAGTGGCTCTCTTATCTCGTACTATCTCTATATGACTTTTATAGAGTCTATTCATACCTTGGACAGTAAAAATCCAAAACCACACTGAGTAACATACGGCCAAGACCCTTAAACCATACCCACATCATATGATAAGTAAGCATGAGTCGTACGATGACCAGAAATCTCAAACTCAGGAAATTTCTAAGGGTCAAAAGACAAGGTGTTTCAATTCTCCCCTAATAGGATCATTTGTCCTCAAATGACAAAGGAAAGTAGAAGCATGAGTTAACACATTATTACCCATCAAATCTCCCTTTAACCAAGTTAGAAAACAAAGACATTAAGGAATTTCCATTCCCTTTAACAAAGAAAACAAAGGATGTTAAGATTAACACATAGCTTAAGCACGAATATCCGAAATGAGGAACGAATGTGAATACTTAAGACTTTATGTCTTCTTCCATTTCCCAAGTAGCTTCTTCAACCTTATGGTTCCTCCAAAGAAACATTACTGAAGCCACTTCCTTTTTCCGTAATCGATGAACTTGATAATTCAAGATCTCGACTGGGACTACCTCATAAGATAAAGAATCTAAAAGACCCAACCCTTCCAAATAAACAACCGATAAAGGATCACCTACACACTTTCTCAACAAAGAAACATAGAAAATCAGATGAATGGAGCTCAAACTAGGAGGCAACTCCAATTCATACGCAACATTGCCAACCCTCTTCAAAACTAAATATTAACCAACATAACGAGGACTGAGCTTCTCTTTTTTACCAAACCACATCACTGCCTTCATAGGAGACACCTACCAGAACACCCAATTGCCAACCTTAAACTCCAACTCTCTATACCTCACATCTGCATAGGACTTTTGGCAACTTTAAGCGACTTTCAACCTATCATGAATTACTTTCACCTTTCCCAAGTCTTGATTACCCAAATCAAGGCCAAACAACTTACCCTCACTGACCTTATACCACCCAATAGGAGAGCAACATTTCCTACCATACAATGTCTTAAAAAGATCCATACCAATGCTAGAGTGATAACTATTGTTATAAGTAAATTCTATAAAAGTCAAATGGTTAAACCAACTACCACATTAGTCAATCACACAAGTACAAAGCATATCTTTTAATGTATGAATGGTCCTCTCCGCTTGTCCATCTGACTACGAGTGGAAAATGGTTCTAAGGCATGCCTTAGTTCCCAGACCTTTCTGAAATAATCACTAATAATAGAATGAGAATAGAGTATAGAGTAACATAAACAAAGATGATAGAAATCGGAGAACTATGCAACTTCACGATCTCCTCAAGATACAACTTAGCATCATCCTTAATAGAATAACTATTCCTCAAAAGCAAAAAGTGAGAGGGCTTGGTCATCCTATCCACGATGACCCAAATTGAATCACATTAATTTTGAGACCATGGAAGACTGTTAATGAAATCCATATTGACTACCTCCCACTTCTATTCGGACAACTCAATCTCTTAGTATAAACCTCCAGGTCTCATGTGCTCAACTTTCACTTATTGACACACCATACACCTAGCCATATAGTTAGCCACATCTCAATTAATATTATTGCACCAATAGAACTCCTTAAGATCATGATACAACTTCTTAGAACTAGGATGAATAGGATAATAAGATCCATGAGTTTCAACAAAACTCCATTCCCTTAATCCATCGAGGTCGGGAATACATAACCTGCCTTGGTACCTCAAGATACCATCACCACCAATTGCAAAGTCAAAAACCTTTTACTAACCCATATTTCTCTTAATCTTTATCAAATCAGAATCCAACATCTGCTTTTCCTTTATCTCAACAACAAAAGACGACATGATACCTGATGCATAAACACATCACCATCCTTAGAGTCCATGAGACAAGCTCTAAGATTAGCCAAATGTCCTATACCAACTCCAACTTATCCTCATCTACATGAGCTAGACTCTTCAAGGATAACCTGCTAAGAGCATTAGAAACTATATTAGCTTTACCTGGATGGTAATGAAGACTCATATCATAGTCCTTCAGCAACTCAAGCTACCTCTTTTGCCTGATATTAACTTTTTTTGAGTAAACACATATTGTAGGCTCATATGATTAGAAAAGATGTCAACATAAAACCCATAGAGATAGTGATACCAAATCTTTAATGCAAATACCACCGCTAACAACTACCAAATCATGAGCAGGGTAGTTCTTCTCATGTACTTTTAACTGTCTAAAAGCATAGGCCACCACCCTACTATGATGAATCAATACACAACCAAGCCCAACACAAGGAGCACCATAATACACTATGAAGCCATTATTACCCTCGGGCAAGGTTAAAACCAGAGCTGAAGTCAACTTATTCTTCAACTTTTTAAAACTACCCTCACATGCATTTGACCATAAGAACTTCACCTTCTTCTGGATCAATCTAGCCAATAGGGAAGCTGTAGTAAAAAAAATTTTCACAAACCTCCTATAGTAATTGGCTAAACTCAAGAAGCTCCAAATATCGATTGGAGTCACGTGTCTAGGAGATATTTTAGACATTGCAACCTTTTATGGATACATCATGATCGCTTCACTAGAGATAACATGACCAAGAAAAGTCACAGCCTTCATTCAAAACTCACACTTAGAGAACTTGGCATACAAATATTGATCTTTCAAGGTCTGCAACACAAAATAGATATGATCAACATAATTTGCCTCACTCTTAGAGTATACCAGAATATCATCTATAAAGACAATGATGAACAAATCCAGAAACTAGTGGAAGGCCCTATTTATCAAATCCATAAATGTTGCCAGAGCATTGGTCAACCCAAAAGATATAACTAGGAATATATAATGACTATACCGAGTCCTGAAGTAAGACTTAGGGATATCCACTTCCCTAATCTTAAGCTGATGATAACCTGACCTAAGGTCAATCTTAGAGAAACACTTTGCACCTTAAAGCTGATTAAATAAGTCATTGATCCTAGGGAGAGGATATTTATTCCTTACAACCACCTTATTCAGCTGACGGTAATCAATACATATCCAAAGAAAACCATTCTTCTTACACATAAACAACATAGGAGCACCCCAAGGAGACACACTAGGATAGATATAACCTTTATCTAAGAGATTCTTCAATTGTTCCATAAGATTCTTCAACTTAGTTAGAGCTATTTTATAAGGAGGGATAGAGATAGGATAAGTGTCCAAACTAAGATCAATCAAAAATCAATTTCCTTATCAAGAGAAATACTAGAAAGATCGTCAGGGAAAACCTCAGGAAACTTATTAAACACAGGAATGGATTCTAGAGAAGGACCTTCTAAATTGGAATCTTTAACCCTAACCAAATAATACAACCACCCTTTGGAAATCATTTTTTGAGCTCTAAGATATGAGATAAACCTTCCCTTCGACACTAAAGAACCCCCTTCCCATATAATGATTGGCTCATTAGGGAATTTAAACATAACCTTATAGGTCTGACAATCTAAAGAATCATAGCACAAATATAACCAATCCATCCCCAATATGACATCAAAGTCAACCATGCCTAACTCTATCAAATCCATAAGAGTTATTCTCGGCATGAATTCATTTTATTCCTTAGAGATGACTGATTTGATGTCATTCTCAGCATGGATTCACTTTATTCCTGCTATGCCACAGTTGACTGCATAAAAAGAGTTGTCTAGTTTCAGTTCCTGAATAAAACTGTCCTATAGTGGAAGGGTAGTACTTTAGTTTTCAGAGGTCAATTTATTTCCTACCTTCATGATAGGAAAATGGTATCTAAGGGATTTGTCTATCATCTTGTTTGATTTAAGGATTTTAGTTTCAAAACTCTCAGTCTTTAATTTGTCTCAGTAGTGAATGAATATTCAGATGTGTTGCCCAAAGATTTTCTTGCAGTTCCTCCCAAAAGGGAAATAGGCTTCAACATTGATCTTCTTTTAGATACTCAGCCTTTATCTATTTCTCCATATAGAATGGCACCAACCAAACTTAGAGAACTAAAAGAACGGTTGAAAGATCTCTTAGCTCAGGGATTTATTAGGCCTAGTGTGTCCCCGTGGGGTACACCAGTACTATTCATATGAAAGAGAGATGGCTCTATTAGAATATGTATAGACTATCATTAGCTCAATAAAGTCATGGTAACGAACAAGTATCCACTTCTTAGAATTAATGAATTGTTTGGACAACTTCAGGGTGCTAGCTGTTTCTCTAAGATAAACCTCAGATCAGGTAATTATCAACCCAGAGTTAGAGAATGTGACATTATGAGGACAATCTTTCAAACTTAGTACAATCACTTTGAATTCTTAGTTTTGTCCTTTGGTCTTACTAATGGCCCAGCATCCTTTATGAACTTGATGAACCATGTGTCCAAGCAATACTTTGACATGTTCATCATAGTCTTCATAGATGTCATCCTCATCTATTCCCGCAGTTAACATAATCATATAGATAGTCTCAAAATAGTATTACAGTTCCTCAAAACTCATCAAGTAGCATGATTCTTTTCATGTCCTACCTGTCAGCTCCTTGATCATTATATATATTTGTGCACATTAGTGAAAATCATGTACGATTTCAGTTTCCAATATAAGGAGTCTAGTTTACTCTATGGTACAATCATGTTCCATGAATACAACTTACATTTATGCACCTTCCATAGAATCATGTACGTTTCCAGTTCCTAGTATAAGGATTTCCAGTTTACTCAATAGTACGGATCATGTCCCATGAATGCAGCACCTTCAGACTTAGGTCATGTATCTCACGACTCATGTATTTATGTCATGCTTTACAGTATGTTAAGCCCATATGACTCATGTTCCACTCCTAGTGATAAGCCACACTCAGGTTATGTCACGTATACCCTCAGTTTAGATCCCTCGATGAATCTCTGGTGTCGATGTTCTATCCCTCAGGCCTCATTACAACATCAGTTTAGTAATCAGTTTTCAGTAAAGGACTCATATAGTCATACGGGACCATGGATTTTACTTATCAATTACTTAGACATCAGAATTTAGTACTTCAGTACCAGTCTAATCCTCAATTATTAGAAACTAGCATTCAGTCCCAGTATGAGGCTTAATTATAGATTTAGTTACAGTCTCTGCTATAGTCTTAAATATAGTGTCAGCCTCAGCCTCAATTTAGAAATCATATCAGTACCAAAGTCCAATTTCAGGTTTGCTTGACCATAGCATCTAGTTATTAGTTATGCATGTTATTAGTGTTTTGCTACCTCAGCTTACAGAATGTTTCTGAATCATGTTATATGCATGGTTTTACATTCTCAGACAATAAAAGTATTTCATGAATTCATGATCATATATCTTATATTACTCAGTTAGTCCCTTTCTCATATTCACTAAAACCTTTATATTCTCAGTCCAGTTACTAAGACTAAGCACAGTTCAGTCTTACATGCCCAGTACTCAGCTATCAGTCAGTCAGCACATTAGATGAGTTAGTTAGTAGGAATTAGTTTAAACAACCAGTACTTTAGTCCGACAGTCAGATAGAGAAGTTCACATATTTTCCCATTCTGTCTACCTAGTTACACTATTCAAAGTCTCATGGATGTAACCATTCTAAGATGGACCAATCAAGAAGTCGCATATTCATCTCAGTTTATGTTTCATGACCCAGTCTTTAATCTCAGATATTCAGTCACGATTCCATTCATGGGTGCCCTGTGCATCATTCCAGTCTCTCCTTAGTATCTCGACCAAGTCAACATTCTTTGAGGGATATAGTGTCCCAAGGTGAGATACACTATAATCCCCTGAACTTTCATTACCTAAACATGTCATTCCCTCTTCATGTAAGGAAACCTAGCTTGGAGTAGTGGGTACTAATAGGTGGACCCTCAAGGTCCAATCTCAGTCGTAAGCCATGTACTACGCAATGGCTTAGTTCAATTTACGATATTTAGTTCATGTCATACGTTACATACTCAGTCATGTTCTCATATTCCCATTCATGCATATTCACTAAAGGATCTTGAGTTTAAGAATAATAACTTTATCTATCTAAGCATCTCTCCCATGAAGGGAGTGAAGAGATTCGGCAGGAAGGGAAAGCTCAGTCCCCTATATATTGGTCACTTAAAAATTCTTAGTCATTTTGACAAGGTAGCTTATGAGTTTGAGTTGCCTTCAGATCTAGCTTCAGTGCATACAGTCTTTTATGTATCCTTGCTTAAGAAATGCAAAGGTGACCCAATAGTCATAGTCCCTATTAAGGGCGTAGCTATTAAGAATAGTCTCTCTTACAAGAAAATTCTAGTTGAAATCCTTGACTACTAGATTCGCAGATTGAGGAACAAAAAAGTCCTTCTAGTCAAAGTTCTTTGGCGGAATTTGTCCGTTGAAGGAGATACTTAGGATGCAAAAGCAGATATGTGGACCAAGTATCCTCACCTCTTCTCTGCAAACTCAGACTCTGCCTAAGGTAATAGCTTTCATTAAGCCTATTTAGTTTCATGTTCAGATTTTAGTTACAATCTCGATATTTTAAAGTACTATTGCATATTCAGTCATGCATTCATGTATTAGCTCAGCCATGTACTCATGCATCAGATATGCATATTTAGCTTGATAAATTTATCTTATCAGTGATTCCATTCATGTATTCATAAGTCAGTATTCATGCATCAGATATGCATGTTCAGAATAAAATTTCAGTATATCAGAAGTTTTAGTCATATAATCATGGTTTAGATGTTCACGTCCCTTAAGTAAGATCATTCTATTAGAAATTCCAACTTAGTCAGTCCCATTCGAGGATGAATGTTCCCAAGGGGGATATATTGAAATACCTTGAACTTTTTTGAAGTCAAATCTAGTCTCCATAAGAGTTAGTGATGACTTCCTAAATGATTAATGTTTAAATCAAATAGAATTTCCCAAATTTCAACTTTTTATCATGTGGGAAATTGGATTTTCTTTCCAATGATACCAATTTCGTCCAAATCCGGCATCAGAGTAAAAAGTTATGGACGTTTTACAAAAAACTGTAGGAAATGCCCAGAAGTGATAGTTAGGACCGACAAACTGTCACCCAAGCCATCGCAGATAATGCAGTAAACCCAGGTTCTTGTCAAGTGCGACAGCCCAAACCGATGAACTATCAAGCTAGTGACAGAACATCGCCCAAACTATCGCAGATGAGGCAGAAAGTTTAGGTTCTGGCTAAATGCGATGGTCAGGACTGATGGACCATCGAGCAAGCGACAGATTATAGCCCAAACCATCACCACTTTCGATCAACAATTTTTAAGCCATTATTAAAAGGGTATTTGGATCTTTCCCCACCCATTTTAACCCCTAATTATACCAGACTAGAGCTCATAACTTCATTATTCATTCACAATACTAAATTAGGATTTCTCTTAAAGATCAATCCCCAAGAACAAGAAACCCTAGGTGCTTAATCCTAAGTCAAGAACTCAAGCTTTCCTCGACCAATCTTTAAGAAATCATCCACCCAGGTATGTCAAGTATTTATTCATGGATTCCATTAGTCCATGAAGCCCAAGAATCCAATTTTAAATTATAAATTGTGATTTTCATGTTGTGGATTAATTATAATCATGTTTATGTTGTTGTACAACGTTCAAGTTGGAAGCTTTCATATGTTTTCAAGAAATTTTGTTAATGTATGGATTGAAATTGATGAAATTGATTTGAATGAATGAACTTGATGTATTAAGGTGATGTTCATGCTTAAGCCCTAAGTTATGCATACTAGATGTTTGATAAAATGCCTAAGAGAATAGGAATTATGCCTTTTGACTCAATTGTGACCAAAATTGATGAATCCATATTTCTCCCTTATGTTTGATATGACTCCCACATTATTAGGCTTATTAAATTATGACATGTTAACATGCATTCCTATTTATGTGTAAGCTATAACATGCAAATACTTCATGAAAATCCCCAATGATTGTACAATGAATTGTTGTCTATGTTTATGTGTCAAGAAGTATCATGTCTTTTCAGTTGCATGCTATCGAGTCCTGGGGGTACGTGTACCCAACAATTTAGCTGAGTTCCTAGATCCAGTGTTATTTTTCAAGATATTCTCAGTCAAGCCATGCTTAGTAGAATTCAGTCAGTCTCATGACTCAATAAAACTCAATAATCTCAGTCAGTTATCAGATCTCAGTGATACTCCGTCAGTCAAGGAACTAAGTAAACTCAGTCCAGTCAGTTCAGTATAATTAATTCAGTGTCTATTCAGATGGGAGTAGGAATTAGTACTGAGTGAACCCAAGGATGGGAACCTATCTGTTATATGAGGGTGTGATTCTTAGAAGAAATCCTTGCATTCCAGAACTACGTAGCCAGCGTAAATTGAGATATCATAGCCTATTAAATGAGGGTAGATGAGGTGTCTTAACCTATTATATAAGGGCTCCCACTGTTTTCACTAGAGTTTCCTATTATATGAGGGTTACTCATAGATTGTCCTTACCAGTGGCACAGTATTGACACCCTTCTAATTAGGGTTATAGATTGGACCCTTAATCAGCTATATTACATTATTTGGGGACTTTCGGTTAGATGACTACTTCACTCAATTTTAGTTATAGATCAGGACTATCAGATATAGTCGTTCAGTCTCAGTAATAGAACTCAGATAGTTCTATAAAATTCAGGATTGTTAGATATAGTCAACTTAGAATAGAACAAAATTCAGCTAGTTCCATCGAAAACTAGACTGTCAGATACAATTACTCAGTATAAGTTATTTTATTTATACAACTATCAGTATCTCATGTTATCAGTACTCAGATTCAGTAGTCATGTTATCACAAACACAGTTATATTTATTATGTATTCATGCATGTATTCTCACATTTATGTTATTTAGTCAATTAGTATAGTTCATGCATGTGAACCCTTTGTATTTAACCTACCTCACATACATACCAGTACATCAAATGAACTGACGCATTTGCGCTATGGTGTTTTATACCATAGGTTCAGAAGTATGAGCTCCAGAGCATTAGTAGTATTCCAGTTTGAGCAGTCAGAGTTAGCAGTGAGTCCTCATCCTTCGAGGACATGACCATTACTTTATTATCTCATTAATTAATTTATTTCAGTAATTGGATTTAGTTGGGGACATGTCCCAATAAACTCTTTATTCAGACAGTTTAGAGGCTTTCGAACTAGCATATTCAGACAGTTATTTCAATTATTTTGGTATTGATATACCATATCATCAAATGTTATGTTTTATTAGATCTTTGAACCTTATTGCCTTTCATCCTTTATTTACGTATTTATATAGTATATTATGCATTGTATAGGTACAGATATCAGTCATGGGTTATCTTACAATCATTTGAGGTCCTGAGCACCGTTTAGCATTTCAAGTACCAAATTTAGGGCGTTACAATAACCTTTTCCGCCACTAGAATAGATGCCTATGCAACCCCCTATCCTACCTTTCTATAGACCACCTATGTAACACTAGAGACCACACCTATAACCTTATCCACCACCCTTAGTTAGCGACAACATAGATCTAATCGGTTGTGAAGTCTTAACCAAAGGCTCAATCATCTCACACTAAGGACACTCAGGGGCGAAGTGACCAACCACCATGAAGTTATATATGCTTGGGCACCCTGCTCTATGTAAAAGGTTTGGCGGATCCGAAATGACCACCCTGACTCGATGATCCTCACTGAACACCCCTGTGTGGCTGACTGCTACTCTGACCACTAAAACCACTAGAATGTAGTTGACCCTATTTGATATCTAAAGTGATTCCTAAACTGGCTGACTATGCTAACCCTGATGTTGATATAGCTTTTTGGGGGGTACCTATAGAATCCTCAACCTATAAATTGTTAACTGTTGTGGTTCCCTCTTTAACTTCGCTAACAACGAGGTGTCTTATTATTGCCCCCTAGGGCCTCATGATCCATCTCCTTTATAGAAAAAACATGCTCAGCAATATTAGAAAAAGACTTCCTAAAGTACCAAACTTTATGTATCCCTATGGAGGGGTAATCTCAATCCCCTAACAAAGAATTGAATTTGCTCACACTCTGTAGGTAGAATCATAATGGAATGCATAGATAACTCATGAAATCTTTCCTCATACTCAACTACAGACATAGAACCCTGTCTCAAAGTAGAAAAATTATCTTAAAGATACTCGTGCATGCTGCGAGGAATATACTTCAACAAAAAAACCTTGGAAAACTAAGTCCAAGTCACCGATAGAGATCTAGCTAGGCTTAGAATCAAGATAACCTCTCCACCACCTCCTTGTTGTCATGTCTAGATGATAAGCAATAAATTCCCTACTCCTTATGACCTGACCAACTCCCAAATTCCATAACCTATTTTACAACTAGATAGAAACTCATTAGCATGCTGGGATCTCAAAAAACATAGGTGAGTCAATCTCAAAAATTAGGGAAGCATTTTCTACTCTTCTGAAGACATAACTAGTTGGGCTACTATCGGTTGTGGTACTATTGGTTCTAGCAGAACCTCCTCCACTGAAATTTACTAAATAAAAAAGTACATGTCATGGTAAACTTTGAGTTTACTAGTATAAAAGTTCATAAATTGACATGAAAGATTGTGATATCCCAAAGATGTGCATAGTAATTATTAAATATATATTGAAGAACTAGAAGATTCTTCAAGAATTGTTTATGTTGCTTGTTCTCATCATAAGCTGGTTAGAAAAACTAATATTTGGATTTGATCCCTCAAATGTAGAAAGTATAAAATGTGAATATGCTTTCTTACCAGTCATGTGATCTATTAAGATGCATCGATATAAGATGATCACTTGTAAGTTTATTGTCAACCTATAGTTTGACATTCATAAAGTTGTTCCCTTAGTAAAATTGAGTTAAGAGCATGATTTTTAGATTGTGTAATCAAGACAATTCATCTTGATAATATTAGTTTGGCATTGAATGTCTTCGATAAATAGCTAAATCATCGCTAATGAGAACAAAAATTCATGTGTTGATTTGAAATATTATATACAAAAGTACTTGTATGAATCAAACCAATAAATTATAATCAATTCTCCCTCAAAGGTGGTTCTGAGTCAGGAATCACACACTATCCATCTAATAGTTTTGATGTGCGGTATATGATTAATAAATATATTATAATGCACAAAGACCAATTCCTCAAATAAAATGGAGGATGTATGTTAGTTTTCCGAACATAAGGAGGAGATTATAAGAAACTATGAAATATAGGAATTATCATCAGATCCTCATTCAAAAGATAATTCAAGTCAAATATTGAAAGCATCTCATATTTAAGATATAAGTGCTCTAATTTTGTATCCCCAAAGGACAAAGTCTATGCATGCATAAAGCATAATGGAAAAATCAAATCCAAATAAATTCATTCTTGAAAAGGAAAAAGGAGCAAATAATCATAATAAGAAGGCATTGTGCTCTGAAAGAGCCTACGACATAACACTTTATGAAACCTTATGAAAGGCTCGGTTACCTAAAAATAATAATGTGATGCGATCTCAAATGTTATGTCACATTATGAACCAATACAAAATAATATATCATCAATAAATTTGATACAATATTGGTGCAATATTGTGAAAGATCACGAGGATCTGAATATTTAAGCATGCTGACGTAGAAATATTTATCAAGTGACGTAAAAGGATGCATATTGTTAAGTATAAAACTTATTTGATTTGCAGTCCCGATACTTGAAGCTGTCACTCATGAAATGTTGAACATTGTCACTTGAAAAAATTTATGTAAAAAGTTTTAAGGATTCAAAATGTTTGAAGCATATAAAAATTTCTGGAAAACTTATTTATAATTCTTATATTACATAAGTTTATAACTTGAAAACCATTGAAACTCTTGGAGAGTTTTCAAAAGAAATAAATCATTTGATGAAATGAGAAACATATCGAATTGAATTGGTCTTGAAGTACCACATCTTAGTACAATTGATGCACTAATGTATCTTGTAAATACTACAAGGCCTAATATAGCCTTTGCAGTTAATTTGTTAGAAAGGTATAGTTCTGCTCCTACTAGGAGACATTGAAATGCGATCAAACACATATTACAATACATAAAAGGATATGGACCTATTTTATTCTAAAGATTGTAGTCCTAATCTTGTTGGTTATGCTGATGCTGTGTACTTATCTGACCCGTATAAAGCTCGATCTCAAATAAGCTATGTGTTCATATATGGGGGTACTGCCATATCTTGGAGATATACAAAGTAGTCTATCGTAGCCACTTTATCAAACCATGCTGAGATAATAACTATTTATAAAGCAAGCCAAGAGTGTGTGTGGTTGAGGTCTGCGATACATCTCATTCATAAAAAAATATAGTTTGAAATGTGATGAAGTATCCATGATTTTTATGAGGATAATGCAGTATGCACAACACAACTTAAGGAAGGACTCAAGCAGATAGAGCAAAACAGATTTCACCAAAGCTTTTGTATACACACAAGCTACAAAAAAAATGGTAATATTAATGTACAACAGAGTCTTTCAAGTGACAATGTGGTTGATTTATTCAATAAGCCTTCTCCAATTGCAACTTTTAAGAAGATGATGCACAAGATCGGGATGCAAAGGTTCAAGGATTTTCTCATTAGGGGGAGTTATACGTGTTGTACTTTTATTTTTCTTATGAGATTTTGTCCCACTGGATTTTTCTTGTATGGTTTTTAACAAGGCAGCGTATATGCGTATTGTTACAGGCGTGTACTTTTTTCCTTCACTAGATTTTTTTCCCACTGGGTTTCTTCTAGTAATATTTTAGTGAGGCACATTATCTATCAATTAAACATTCAAGGGGGAGTGTTATAAATATATTACCATATATAGTGAATATATACTTTACCATATATAGTGAATATTTATTTATGGAAAAGTTAGAAACTCAAGGTTAGTTTTCTCCTGTAAATAAAGGGGTTTTCCTTTCCATCCAAGTTAGTGAACTTTGGACTGTCACGTAAGGAATGGTTAATGTTAGAATATATTCAGTGAACTTTGGACTATCACGTAAGGAATGGTTAATGTTAGAATATATTGAATTTTGTGATTTGAGAAAAGAGTGTTTATTTTGTAATGTTTTACAGTTTCAAGTTTACCTTGAGAGAAAAGTGGATAATCTAAGTCATTTTAACTACTAATTTTCAGAGAAGGAAACACGTCTCTTTTCTTAAGCGTTTTCATACACATTCTGCTGGTGGAAACTTTTGAGGAAGGGGAAAGTCTCATGGACTATGTCGTTGAACTTGAGGTCATAATGAACAAATTAAGAGTGCTTTGGCTCATACTTAATGATGAACAACTTTAAGTGTACTCTTGCCTATACCTCTTGATCAAAGCACACTCCAAGATGTTTGTGGTAATAAGTTATTCATATGCTATATTATGAATCAAGGTTCTTTAATAGGCTAAGATGAATAAAGTCTTGTACAATTTTATAAAAGTTTCAGAACCTACTTGTTGACACCTAAAATTGGAGGTTATATATGTGATTTGAGATAAGTTAAAGGTCAATGGTTACTTATCAAGCCTTTTTTTTTAAAAGTAAACTCTTTTTTTGTTGCAATTATATTTTCATTCTTTTAGGTTGAAATTTTTATCTGAATTTGCCTCCTAAAAACATTCTTGTGATTGTACCATAGAAAAAAATCCTCTTGGAAATGTATATCTGAGTCAAAAGAAGACTCCACACGATTTTTATCAATGTAGGCATGGCTTTTGAACTTTCTCAAAATGACAATAGACATTTTGATTGAATTCCTTATTGTAATTGCCCATAGAGATGGTAGCAATCCACCTAAGTGCACTTTAAATTTTTCAAAGATGTAGAACTGCCCTAATCCAGGTGTCTTCGTTAAGGTGAAATAGTTTGTTCGTCTCGAATTTATTTACTTATATCATGACTTAAATATAAGGAGACCTCACTTTTTTCCTCTTCCTGTGTGTACCGTCCTGCTCTACAGCTGTAACAAAGCGCAATGGCTTCAGAGATGAAATTGAGCAATCCAATGAGGGTTATTAAAGTCTTGCATCTTTTCCTCAATATTTTTGTCTTTGAAAGTTGAGATCATCTCACCAGAGCTGTTAAGGTCTTGGAGCAACTTAGTGGCCAAAGCCCTATTTTCTCCAAAGTAAGGTATACTGTGCGGTCCTTCCGAATCAGACATAGTAAAAAGATTGCCCTCTACATTAATGTCAGAGAGAAAAAGCTATGTAGCTTCTTGAGAGTGGATTGATGCTCAAGGAGTATGAGTTATTGAGAAAGAACTTTAGTGAAATTGGCTTGCTGCTTTGATTTTGTATTCAAGAGCACATTGATCTTGGAATTAAGTATGACCCTTTAACTGGTATCTATGGGTATAGATTTTTATGTTGTCCTAGAACTCCCAGGATACCGTGTTGACAGACGTTTTAGAGGCAAGTGTCGGTGGGATCCAACATAGGGTCACAAAGGACGTCACAATGAAGTGGTTCCAGGTCAAACATGAAGTTGTTATCCTTAACAAGTCTTCAAATATTAATTACGCTGAAAGCTAACTGCTAGATAGTCTACGTATGCAAGAATTTAGAGTATAAGTATGCAAGAATATTGTTTATATATTGTACATGCCAATTGAATTATAACGATAGTTGGTACATCTGTATGGCTCAAATTGTATGCTGGGAAGTTTATTTCTTAAAATATTGGTATTATTGTTAATGATTATATATCCTTGATCCTCATTGTTCTTTAATATAAGATTTTATGACATGCTAAAGTGAAAGAGTCTTTTGATTTTTCGGGGGGCTCGTGAAATTTTTTATTTTTGTTTTCACTAGTGTCTGATACATGCATTGGAATGTGACTAATAAGAATTAGCGTAACATAAGTTTATTTATTGGGAAGCTTCCATTCTAATGGCTCAAAATCCTTGCAAGCAATCAATTGAATGTAAAATTTATGTAATACCAACATTTCTTTTTCTTTAATATTGATAAAACTACATCATCATGTTGGAAAAAGAAACAAAAAATTCAATGAAAACAAAAATGATAGCAAAACATAATTAAAACTAAGTATCTTATGAATCAAGTCAAATAATTCTCCACCTTAAAGGATTTTTATTGAATAGAAAACACAATTGTTTTGAAGGATATTCAACTAAGTTTTCCAAGTAATAATTAGCATTGACCATATTAATTTATAATCTAGCCACAACATCCACGACATATCTAATGGTGATGACCATAGCCATGGCCTTCCCAGGGATGTCTCCAGCTCAACACTATAGGACCATATTTCTTGGCCCGGTAAGGAATTCAAAACCACATGATGACACATAAGCCTTTTTTGGTGACAGAGTGCCAATGCTTAGATTGATGTATAGTTATGCCTTTGTAGGTTACACCATGTCCCTCTCCACCTCCTAACATTATTATTTTGTAATACAAAAGTCTCGACTATGTATTAATAAGATCACTAGTATTTTCTTTTTCGTTTGATTGGATTGAGTTATTTATTCTAAAATGTAAATATATTTTTAAATATATGTAGTGGAGGATTTAGAATAGAGTATATGATTTTATAAAAACTCAATTGTATATTAACTCAAGATCATTGTAGAATTCAACACTTAATAAGATTTATCTATAAATGTTGCATTCAATTATTCTTTATACATATGATTTCGTGGAATTTTTATTGTTCCAAGAAATTTATATACATTTATATGAGACACACGTACAATGCACGCACTCATAGACTAGTGTATATATATATATATATGTATGTATATATATATATATGTATGTATGTATATATCTATACTGCCTTAAAAACACCGACCCTCTAATCTTAATGTGAAATTACTAAAATGCCCCGATAACTTAAACTCCCTACCCTTTAAAAATTAAAAATAGAAAAAAGTCTACGCTAAGTTGTTAAAAACCTAAAAGAACACTGCTCTTCGTAATACCTGCCAACCAGTCATTTGGTATATCACGCCATGACTATTCGTACATTCCCAAGTGGTATAATTTTTGGATCTATAATGAAGTTATTTACTGTTGATTTTTGTCTTTCTACGATTTGTGTTACATCTTTCTCAACAAAGTAATGGTTTTTGATGAAGTGGAAGTATGACCCCTTGAATTGTGACAATAGGTAAGTTTAGAACTTTGGATGGGTCATCACAATATAAATTTTTTGGAGTTGAAACACTTTTTGCACAATTTATTCTTCTTGTTCTAACTGCAAGAACCCCTGGTAAGACATCAGAAGTCTGTATAGAGCATGTTTGAGTCGACAACAAATTTCCTCCTTAAGGCATCACAAATTAATAATATACAAAGAACATGGAAAGCTTACAAAGACTTTTTTGAAAGGCCTTGAGAACAATAAAGATGTTACCAAGTTACGAACACGTGTTGAAAATTTTGCATCCCTGTTTGCAATGCCTGAATTTCTTTTTTTTTTTTTATATTTTATTTTTCTTACATTGTGTATATGGGTGTGTGTTATTGGAGATATATGATTCACAACCGCACTTTTGATATTCACTCGTCAACAATAATATGAAACCATCAAATTGAGACACGAATGATTTTATACACAAACTTACACTAAAGTTGCTTGGTATTTAAAGCAATTGAAAGATTCACTTGCTCTGATAAGTTTCTTGGTATTTGATGTTTTTGATAAGTTGCATGATATATGAAGCCAACGAAAGATGCGCATGTTTCTAATAGGTTGTTGATATTCAAGATAGCATATTGGTAGATTTCTTATTCTCAATTGTTAAATTATGTTATTTTGATATACGTTACACTTGGTTCTTGATGGATATGGTTAAATATCCTCTTTACCTCTAGAGGTAGTGGCAAGTTCTGGACTCTCTACTCTCCTCAAGCCTCACTTGTGAGATTTCACTAGGCACGTTATTATTATCGTTGAAGTTTTTGATGTATCTATTTTATAAAAATAAAATTGATTATTATCAAAAATATTAAGCTGAGGAATGGATGAATATTTAAGGTTATTTATTCTAAAACGAATTATTCCCTTCATTTCATATTACAAGACGCTTATTGGGAAAACATTACTCTCCTTATACATGAACTTAACATTTTTTGCATATTTATTTATTTAGACTTTATAGTATTGATATTTCTGTTATTGGATCTGACATATACGAGTTTGTTATAGAGTTTTCGTGTGCTTGTTCCATCGATCAACCTCCCTACCCTTTCTCTCTCTCTTGCCCTGGTCCCCGGCCCCCGTCGCCATCGCCGACCTTCGGCGCCGACCCGACCCGACCTCCGGTCCCCAGCGCCGACCCCCGTCGCCGCTCCCCGCCGCCCTCCGTCGCCGACCTACGGTTCTAAGCTGTCCCCCCCTCCAGCGCCGGCGGGGTACAACAGCTCAACAGCCGAAGCTCTGTCTTCAGCCGCAGCTCCGTCTGCACTCGCCGCCCGGTAGCCAGCAGCAGCAGCACCCAAATGATGACCAGTTCCGACCAGTTCCCTCGGTCTCCAACAGTCGCAGCTCCATCTCAGCACCGGAACTCCCCGGACGCCGGTCAACGCTGGGCATGGTTTTCGGCTTGGTCTACAAGCGTAATCCGATGACTTCTAACCTTTGTTATTTCATTCTTTATTTTGCATTCTTTCATTCTTCGTATTATGCTAGTAGTAGCCCCTGTACCTTGACTTACGTGGGATTTGTGGATATTGCCTATTCTCTGTTTTTGCTGTTGCTGTGGTCATTTCTTGCACTGCTTGGATTGGGTTATCGGCTTGGGAATCTGTGTTTGGGGCTGTGGGTGTTGAGTCCAGTGGTGTTTTCCCCCTAATTGAGTATAGTTTTGTTCCTGGAGTATTTCTTTGAATTTGTGTGAGCCTTGTATTTCTTGCTGCTACTTTGCTACTACCATCGTTTATATCTTTATATTTTCTTATACTTTCGTGTAGTTGTGGCTATGGGCGATAATGGGTGGATAGGGTTAGGTCCGAGGGGGTTGGGGCATGGGGCCGTGGTGGGGGCAGGGGATGAGGAAAGGGCGGGAGTGGGAGGGAGGCCAAGGTTTGGCCGCGGGGGAGGGGGCAGTGGAGGGTGTGTGGATAGTGACGGTAGGCTGAGGGTTGGGTCTTGGAATATAGGGACCCTTCAGGGTAAGTCCATAGAGCTTGTGAAGATTCTTAGGAAGAGGAGGATCAACATTGCGTGTGTTCAAGAGACCAAGTGGGTAGGGTATAAGGCTAGGGATGTGGATAGTTACAAGATGTGGTACTCTGGGAGCGAGAAGCGTAGGAATGGAGTTGGCATCTTAGTAGATGAAGAGCTTAGAGGGTAGGTAGTAGAGGTGAAGAGGATCAACGATAGGTTGATAACTATTAAGTTGGTCTTTCGGGGGTTTACCCTGAACGTGTATAGTGCTTATGCGCCGCAAGTGGGATCAGAGGGGGAGGAGAAGATGCGGTTTTGGGAGGCTTTGGAGGAGGTGGTGAGAGGTGTGCCTAGCTCGGAGAAGATTGTTGTACAGGAGATTTCAACGGGCACATCGGGGCGTTACCGGAAGGCTTTGGTGATGTGCATGGTGGTTTTGGTTTTGGGGAGAGAAATGAAGAGGGGTCTACCCTATTAGAGTTTGCGAGGTCCTTTGGGCTGGTGGTGGTGAACTCGGGCTTTCCGAAGAAGGACGAGCACCTGATCACCTTTTGAAGCGCGATAGCCAGGACCCAGATTGACTTTTTATTGCATAGGAAAGGGGATAGGGCATTGTGTAAGGACTATAAGGTCATCCCGAGTGAGAATCTTTCGACCCAGCATAGGCTCTTGGTATGGATTTGGGTATAAAGAAGAATGGAAAGAGGAGGAGTAAGGAGTGTAGACCTAGAATTAAGTAGGGCGGCCTGACGCCAGTGAATGCGTGGGAGATAGGGGAGAAGTTGGTGGGAATGGGGGTGTGGGAGTGTAGGGGGGACGTGGATAGTATGTGGAATAGGGCGGCTAGGTGCATCAGGGAGAATGCAAGTAAGGTGTTGGGTGTTTCTAGGGGCCGGGCCGGGCACCAGGGGGGATTGGTGGTGGAATGAGAAGGTGGAAAAGAAAGTGGGGACCAAGAAAGGGGCGTATGCTAAGCTGGTGGAGAGTAAGGACGAAGAGGAGAAGTGGGTAAACAGGAAAGAGTACAAGCTAGCGAGCAAGAAGGCTAAGTCAGCAGTCACGGCAGCTAAGACAGTTGTTTTTGAGAGCTTCTATGTAGGGTTACAGAGGAAAAGAGGGGAGAAAAAGTTGTTTAGACTCGCTAAGGCTAGGGAGAGGAAGGGTCGTGACCTCGATCAGGTGAGGTGCATTAAGGGGGAGGATGGTAGAGTGTTGGTGGAGGATGGCCACATTAAGAATAGATGGCAGTCGTACTTTCATAGGCTCTTGAATGACAAGGGGATAGAGCTATTGTGTTAGGGGAATTGGAACACTGAGAGGAGTGTCGGGATTTTAGCTATTGTAGACGTTTTAAGGTAGAAGAGGTTAGACAGGCTGTTCGCAGGATGCGAAGGAGTAGAGCGACGGGGCCGGATGAGATACCGGTAGAGTTTTGGAAGTTCGTTGGAGAGGCTGGTGTAAGGTGGTTGACTGGATTATTTCATGAAATCTTCAAGACGGCAAATATGCCCGAGGCTTGGAGGTGGAGTACCATGATCCCTCTCTATAAGAATAAGGGTGACATCCAGAGTTGTAATAACTATAGGGGGATTAAGTTATTGAGTCACTCTATGAAGATCTGGGAGAGAGTGGTCAAGGTGAGGCTGAGACGGCTAGTGTCTATTTCGAAAAAACAGTTTGGATTTATGCCTGGCCGCTCGACGACGGAGATAATTCACCTGGTACGGAGGTTGGTGGAATAGTATAGGGAAAGGAAGAAGGACCTGCACATGGTGTTTATCGACCTGGAGAAGGCTTACGACAAAGTTCCCAAAGAGGTGCTTTAGAGATGCTTGGAGGTGAGTGGAGTACCGCTGGCATATATCAGAGTAATTAAGGATATGTATGATGGAGTGAAAACTCAGGTGAGGACGGTGGGAGGAGACTCAGAGCATTTCACTGTCCTGACAAGATTGCATCAGGGATCTACTTTTAGTCCCTTTTTGTTTGCATTAGTGATGGATGTGTTGACGCGGCGTATTCAAGGAGAGTACTGTGGTGTATGCTTTTTGTAGACGATGTAGTTCTGATAGATGAGACTCGAGGGGGTGTGAATGACAAATTAGAGGTGTGGAGGCAAACTCTTGAGTCTAAAGGGTTCAGGGTGAGCAGAAGCAAGACAGAGTATGTGGAATGCAAGTTTAATGACGTGAGGCGGGAGAATGAGGTAGTAGTGAAGCTGGAATCATAGGAGGTATGTAAGAGGGATAGTTTCAAGTAACTAGGGACCGTGATCTAGAGTAACGGTGAGATTGACGAGGATGTCTCGCACCGTATTGAGGCGGGATGGATGAAGTGGAAGCTCGCATCGGGGGTGCTGTGTGATAAGAAGGTGCCGCCCAAGCTTAAAGGCAAATTCTATAGGGTGGTAGTCCGTCCGGCCATGTTGTATGGAGTGGAGTGTTGGCCAGTTAAGAACTCCCACATCCAAAAAATGAAGGTGGCAGAAATGCGGATGTTGCGCTGGATGTGTGGGCTGACTAGAGGGGATAGAGTTCAGAATGAGACTATCCGGGAGAAGGTTGGTGTGACTCCAGTGGAGTGCAAGATGCGGGAAGCCCGATTGAGATGGTTCGGACACGTGAAGAGGAGAGGCATGGATGCCCCGGTCTGTAGGTATGAGAGGCTAGCGTTGGATGGTTTTAGGCGGGGTAGGGGTAGGCCGAAGAAGTACTGGGGTGAGGTGATTAGGCGGGACATGGAGCAGTTACAGCTCACCGAGGACATGACCCTAGATAGGAAGGTCTGGAGGACGCGGATTAGGCAGAGGACTAGGGCCAGTTTGGGTCGCTAGTGTAGGGAATTACTTGGTGGGGGTTTTATGCCTGTTATGATTTCGTGTTCCATGTTTTATTACGAATCTGTGTGCTTTTCTCTGTTTTATATTACTTATATGTGCCGTATTTATGATATGTAATCTTGTGCTGTGCTTTACTAGGTGTTTGTGTGGTATCTCGTGCCTTGAGCCAGGGGTCTATCGGAAACAACCTTTCTACTTCTTTAGAGGTAGAGGTATGGACTGCGTACATCTTACCCCCCCAGACCCCACTAGGTGGGAATACACTGGGTTTGTTGTTGTTGATCTGACATATACATTTTATTTATAATAATAATAATATAGCAAAATAGGAGAGAAGATAAGGAGAATATTGCTTATAAGTAGGAGCTTCTCAACTATGAAGAAGACTGACAAAAAATTCTCAATATCACTTAAAATTCAATGGTGAGTCAGTCAAAAAGTGAGATGCTTGCGACCAATATTTCAATGCATATAGCTATCTGTTACTATGTTTTTATTTTTCTATTTTTTCGGTTATAAACCTGATTATTATTTATTATAAATAATAGTTATTGAAAGAGAGTATGTATGATACTAGGAGTAAAGTCAGTACTCATATTTTCTTCACCTAAAATTATACTTTCTGTTTGTGACCTTTGGTAAACTTTGATTTTGTATTTATCCATTAAATAAATGTCTTTAAGTTATGCAGTGCATTTGGATTTCAGGATCACCTATTATTTTTCTTATTATTTAATATTATTATTTGATCTATATAATAAATTATAATATTTAACACTTCTAAATCAATTAAAATTTTAGCTTATACAAATAAAAAACTCTATAATTCTATTTATGTAATATTTGGGATCATAGTTTATAGAAAATATATTATTTTAATTCTTTATCAGCCTTAATATTTTGTTCCAATTCATCATCATCTTACTTTTTGTCTTTCCTTGTTTCATTTATTAACAATTTAAAATTATATATGCGTTAATATTATTGAATTTATTTTTTATTGATGGTTATTAAGAGCTGACAAAGAAGGAAACCTTTTGTGTAGATTATACTAGCTCAAAATTGATTACGTAGCTTTTTGGGTTTTGTAATGACTTTTAGGATTTTTTTTTAAATTCATGGTACTTTATATATTCTTTTATTTATTTCATGAGTTTTGAGAATATAAACTTGAAAATTTGTAAAAGAAGAAATTATATTTTAGGGTTAATAGTATGTATTCATCAATCAAAAATCTTTTTTTTGGGGGGTATTGGAATATGTAATAGTTTTGTGTGATGATCTTGCAGTTCATTGTCAGCTGAATACTCGAAAGGTTTGTGCTTTTGAACAATTCTTGAAGGCATAAACAAAGGGTGTCAAGTGGGCCGGCCCGACCCAGCCCTTGTAACTAACCCGGTCTGTTTTGACTCGGCCCGGTAAGTCCTAGAGCTTTATGGTTCCGGGTTCCGGGCCGGTTATTTTTTTAAAATGGGTCCGGCTAACTCGGCCCAGACCAAGTCTGGTCCAGGCCCGTTGGTTAACCGGCCCGGCCCGGGCCGGATACCTTTTTTTAAAAAAAAAAAGATTTTGGGCCAAACTAGCCGTTGACCCAACGGCTGTATAGCCGTTTTTGGGTTCAAACGGCTAGTTTGGGCCCATTTATTAAAAAAAGTAAAATAACTTTAAAAAATATTTTTTAATCCCAAAAAAATTCTATAAATACCCTACAACTTCAAATCATTTTTCACACAATTTTTTCACTCTCTCAAATCTCATTCTTTCTCAAATCTCAATTCTCAAATAGTCAATATATTTAATTTCTTAAAGTGTTCACTTTAATTTTTTAATTTTTCATTTACAAAGTACGAGCGGAAGTTTCTAAAGTCGCAACTTTCGGATACTTCCAAAATTTGGTATTGTCGTTCCATCTCTTACGTTTAATTTTTATTTATTGTATTAATTGTTTAATATTTAATTTTATTATATTTGTGTATTTTGAATATTTTTAGTTTAATTTAATTTATACTATGGATAAATTAAGAAACCTCGCTACTAAAGGTGTTAAAAAATTTTGTTCGGAAGAGGTAATGGTAGTAAAAAGCGAATTACTAGCGGTAGAGGTAGTTCAAGTAGTAGATATACCCGTGTGCCTTCGCCTCCTTTACCGCTTGGTACACCTTTTGAGGAAGAAATAGGTGTAGGTTCTCACGATATGGATTATGTAGAAGCTCAGAAAAATTACGGTATGGAAGAAGAAAATGAAGTAGATGCGGTTAATTTAGACGAAGATAATAAAAATATTGCTGAGACACCCGCAGTAGGAGATGCTAACGTTAGATCTGAATTGGTTAATCTCCCTCCCTGTCCTCCCAGTGCCCCAAGACCTCGTAAAAGAACTAGTGTTGCATGGCAATTTTTTGAACGTATATCAGATATTGAGGTTCAATGTAATATTTGTCAACAAATATATAAGCATAGAAGTGGAGGCAAGCAAGGGGGTACGGGTACGTTAATGAGACATACAGCTGAAGATCACTAAAGAGAGTTAAATATTGCACAAGGTGGTGGGGATGTTGGTGGGCCAACGCAAACTAGAATGGACCCAGCAACCAGTCACGTAGCGAAGAAGTATAATAAATTGAGGGACCGGAAAGAAATAGCTAAAATGGTAGTTGTAGGTTGTTTGCCTTTTAGTTTTCCTTCTTCTGATGTCTTTATTCGTTATATACAAGCAATTTATAATCCTATGTTTAACGGTATTCCTAGAACTACTTGTCGGTCTGATATTTTTAGACTCCATTCACAATATTATTTTTATTTATCAACATTATTTCGAGAACACAATAATGTCAAGTTTCGGCCAATGCCTTCTTTTTGCATCTTGGCTTCCTCTCTATCTTGAGATTTGCCTTCAATCTAATCTGGCTCAATTGAGTTTAGCCAAGAAGTTTCACTACAAAACAACGAATGAGTTAGTTGTAAAAGAAAGGTCCTCACACTCTCCCTTTATTTCTTTGTTCTTGGATTCCTCACACTTAATCCCACAAGTGTTGTATGCTTTCTTGTACTTCATGAGGTGTTGAGAGGTGAACCAAATATTTATACGACTTCAAAGAATAAAAGAAACACACAAGGGCGTAAATACAAAGAATGGTTTCAAAACCAATTCATAATCTAGTAAATCGTCACTAGCTTGTAAGTTAGTATTGGAATCAACAAACGAAACTAAAGACACAACAAAATGAAACAAAGAGATCAAAATTTAAGCTTAAAATTGTTGTGTGAACAGTAAAAGTGATGTCGTGGTAGCGCACTATTGGTCACGGTTTTAGCGCCATTTTATTTACCAATTTGAAGTCTTGATCTCTTTACAATTTGAAATTAGTGAGAATTGGTTAAACAGGAAAATATAAGTCTTGAAATGTCTTTTCAAATTTAAAAAATGAAGACTTGGATTTCTTTGTACTTTTCCTTAAAACAAGGGTCCTTAAATCATGGAAAAGTGGTTGAAAAGTTGTTGTCTAATCAAGAGTGATGTGAATCTAGACCTTTCACCAACAAATACTACAACTTGTCTTTCATCTTTTGTAGATCTAAAGTTAACTTTTCTTGTTTTAACAAAAGATGAATGGGTAAAGAATCAACAAGAACACAACAACAACTTCTAAGAACACCAACAACACAACCAACATCCAATTCCAAATTCCACAATAACAAAGTTAACCATACGGACAAGGCTTCAACAATTTCAACAAAATGTTCTTAAGCCACCAATCCTTAACAACAACACAAGGCCAAGGTGAAAACCACAACACAATGTTCAATAATAATTCGGTCAAGGGCCAAGTTCACGTCAACAACATCAACAAATATAAGCTCAAATCAAGATCGACTCACAGTGTTAGTGAAGAACAAAACTAACACTACAAAAACACAAGACAAGTAAAGGCTCTTAGACACAGACTCAAGAACAAATCTTATATAAGAACACCATAAGAACACAATTTTGGCCAAGAAAACAACAATGATAAATTACTATTTTTTGGAATTTTCAGTTTTTTTTTAGTATTTTTTTTATTTTCTAACAAGCAAGCTCAAGATTGATCTTATAGGAACAAGATCGAACCATTCTTTGATACTAAATGATACAATAAGACCAAGGAACACAAGAAAAGGCTCAAAATAGTCCACAAATCAAGAGGAATCTATGGACCCCTTTGAGAGCTAGTTTCGGCCAAACAACAACTACACAGGAATACAAGGAAACAAGGTGTATTCATACACCAAAAAAGCCACTAAAACATGATGAAAACAAGAATATAGACAACAATATGATCGTGGAGTGTGTTTTGGGGCGGCTTTGTGCACACCAAGGTTATTTTTCATGCTTCAATTTGCACTTTCCCTGGTTGCATTTAAAATACTAAAAAACGTCCATCGTTATGATCGAGCTCGTATCAAAAGATGCATGGGGTACCTGTTTTGATTATCTCTGACTGAGGTACATAATTTTCATCACACTTTTGGCGGTCTTTTTAGAAGGGGTTCGGTACTAAGGTTACTTTGAGCCCCGCTTTTTATCCGCAGATGGATGGGAAAACAGAGAGGAATATTCAGATATTAGAGGACATGCTTCATGCATGTGTGACTGATTATGGTGGCAGTTGGGTTGACATTTACCTTTGGAAGAGTTTTCTCACAACAATAGCTATCATTCTAGCATTGGGATGGCCCTTTTTGAGACATTACATAGTAAGAGGGGTAGATCTCCTATTGGTTGGTTATAGCTTGGTGAAGTGGATACATTTAGCCCAAACTTAGTTTGTCAGGCTATGAAAAAGGTGAAGGTGATTCGGTGACAGGACCCGAACTAGGTCATTATCGTAATAGGCAATGCCAAGCCCCTACTAGGACTGGGAATCGCCCCCATTACCTAACCTGACTACTAAATGTTTACCTTGAGTCTATTGATGTTCGAGCATGTAACACCCTATGTTAACCTTATTTTAGTTCAGCTCATAGTGCATGCATAAGAGGCTTAAAGCCTGAAAATTTAGCTAAGTGTTGGGGACTTAGCCTTATTTTGGTCTCTTAACTTTGATGATTTTTAAAGTGACCTTCCCAAGCTTGAGACATAAGTTTTTGAGTTCAATCATGTTTAAGGGTGTTAGTAGCATGTCTCGAGTGAGTTTCAGATTTTTGAGAAAAGGATTGAGGCACCTTTAGATTTTGTTTCCTGCCGCTCAATGCGATTCCACTGCATCACAAGGGAATAATGATATAAAGATTTAAATTGTTTTCAAGTGGAATGAATTATAGTATCTTACCGATGTTGAAGTTCCCATGTCATGTTCATGTAATTCAGGATAAATCCTCAAATTATGGTTTTTGGTAATGTAATCATACTATCTCATCATGTTTAAAAGCATCCCCTTGTTAAAGTCTTAATCCCCATGTGTTTGATGAAATGCCAAAGAGAATGATTTTGTAGAATGATTTCCCCATTATGGTTTTAAAGTTTTTACATGCCTTTATTGTTATTTTTATTCAGTGCTGGGGGTTATGAATACCCAAAACTTATCTATTTACCTAGTTTTCAAAATCTTCAAAATGGTTTCAGATAAACCATAAGCATTATTAGTTCAGTTAGTTATCTTAGTCAGTTATCTTAGTCAGTTAAGCTCAGTTTACTTCAGTCATCAGTGTCTTTCATTTGGGAGTAGGATTTCGCATCGAGCAAATGTAGGATAACGACTTCCCTGTCAGTTAGGTGAAGTCATTAGTAGCAGTCCCTATATTCTAGAACCACGTATCCAACATTGTTTATGAGGATTCACTCGTCATTTTAGGCTTGACTACGTTTCATGGGTAACCTGTTAGTTTAGGCTTGACTCCGCCCAGGGATCACCCATCGGTTTAGGCTTGATACTATGGTTCTTCAGCAGCTTAGTAGATCCACACAACCATTGTTAGTACCCATGGCACGGTACTGATACCCTTCTAACTTTGGTCACAGTTTGAACCCCAATCAACTTAGAATGGGACATATCGGTTAGATGATACCTCCAACAATCTCATTTTAGTATTCAGTACAAAATTCAGTTCAGGTTGCATTGACTATAACACATAGTTTATCAATTATTCAGTTATCAGATTTCAGTAATTTAGTTTTACAGATTATTTTAGAAACATTATATGCTTAGTCTTGCACTTTAATTATTTCAGTTTATAGATTACTTCAGAATTATGCATTTTCAAATTTTACAGTTTTCACGCCATCATATATCAGTTATATCATGCTATTCAGTCAATTTTTATTTCATATGCCTAAACCTATGCATTTCAGCCTAACTTATCATGCATACTAGTACATTCAAAGTACTGATCACACACTAGTTTCTTGCACTATGATGTCTTATATCATAGGTTTGGATGCCCAGTTTCCCAATCGAGCCTAGACAAGATTAGTTAGTCAGCATTGATAGCAGTGGTGAGTCCTCATACTTCGAAGACGAATTTATCTTTATTCAGTTGAGTTAGCAGTTCAGTTGTATGGTCAGTTGGAGTTAGTTAGGGGTTTGTCCCATCAACTGCACAGTCAGTCAGTTTTAGAGGCTTTCAGACATTCAGATAGTTAGTCAGTGGCTTTTTTAGTACTTTCAGTATGTTTTTAGACATTCAGAATTATTATTCAGTGTTGTTTCCAGCATCTAAAACCTTATGGAGTTTTTAGCTATATTCCGCAAATGTCTTTATGATCAGTATATTATTCAGTGCTCATAGAAAGTACAAGCTCATATGTTAGCTTATGGTCACATGTGACCGAAAGCACCGTGCAGAAACCGGGGTGTAGATTCAGGGGCATTACAAAATATATTACAAGGTAGCATACTCACCAAGGTGGTGAATCTTGAATAAGTCTATATCAGAGACCAACCCAACCAAGTCCAACCCAAACTAATGCGGAAACCATCAACCAATATATGAATATATATAACATAAACCATCCACACCATACCCAAGTCCACAGTTGTCCATACAAAGCCTCTAGACCAACCCAAGATTACCTAGTCGAGACATGCCCCTGACCATAGCCAAAAACCAAAGCCTATAAAAGACAAAAGATATGTAAAGTAAACCATGACATAAAATATATTATTTTTAAAATATGGAAGCTCACCACTTCAATCCAACATCGACTCTCCCCGAATCCAAACACTAAGAAGGAGAAGTAGAATGGCTAATTCCTGCATAGCATGCGTATACAACTACCAAAAGACGGGTTAGTCGGTGAACACTAGCATGCAATCAGGATAAGGATAAGAAAATACAATTTTTAAAACCAAGTAAAACCATTCATAATGCATATGACTATATATATATATATATATATATATAACCATGCTGGAAAAAAAGAACTGCGTTTAGCATGCCTTTAAAACCTTTACTTGGGATGTGTAGCTTTGCCGTTCTAAACTACCCATGGGATATATGGGTTCAGTTCCCCCACTAAAAGGGACCTAGGATGTGTAGCCGCACGACTAGGGAAGTAATCCTTAGGATTACTAGTACATCCCCCAATATAAAGTGTGACATAATACACATGGTCACCAAGACCTAATCATATATCGACAAATATGAGTTTCCAATTTTGGTCCCACCGGGACCTCTACCTTTCATAGTTTAACTATACCTCCCGCCATTATTACTCAATTAAAACCAGTCATAAAGAACCAACCAATTCTATTAACCATTTATTTTCCAAGGCCATTATTATTAGTATCGTCATACTAATCCTTACTTACAAGTATTATCCATAGCCAACCATATATAGGTTTAAGAGGACTTACAAGTGCCCTTCCATTTACTATATTAAACCACTTGGGGGACTTTTGTTCCCTACAAGCATAACCATTTAGCCTTTTACCTTTCCAAACCATTTAAACTAATTCCATTAATGCATTCAATTGAGGGATTTCCATGTATCCTGCAATGTTTTAAAAATAAGCCAACCATGACCACCAAAACCTTTAGCCTTTAAACCATTCCTAACCATTCCAAGAATTTAAAACATTTAACTTATTTAAACCATGTAAAACCATCCAAAACTATTTAGAGTCCATTACCAAACAAAACCATGCAAGAGTCGTAATGAAAGTTAAATAATAGAGTAAAAACATTCTTTAAGGCATTTTATCAAACATATTGAGGGCATACCTTTACCAAGACCAAAATCAGTGCATAAACCACCATAATTAGGGTTACTCAAGATCCATTTGTTAAACCATAACAAAAAATAAGACTATATGAAAACCATTACCAAGAACAGGTAAAAACATAGTTTAAACCAATACAAAACCACATGCATCAAGACCCCTAATGTATATTCTGAAACCACCACTTACGATTCATAAATCAATGTTTAAAACACAATACACATGACTTTAGTTGGAAATAACAATAAGGAAAGGAGTACATACCTTATACATGAGACCTATGAGCCCTTTGAAGAATACATGATGAAACTCTAGCCTGAATCTTTAAGAGAGTGTTTGAAAGTATTTGTAATACCCCAAGAAATTTTTTATTGAAATTTTGTGTGTAAACGTGTTGGGTTCTATTTTCTAGAATGAATTATAAATTTTTTCATGTGGAATGTCTTAGATTATGACCCACCATTGCGTAGAGTATCGAATAAGATTTCCAACAATATGTAGATCATCCAAAATGGACACCCGAGAGACGAGTTATGAACATTCCAATAGAATCGTGAATAGTAGTACAATATGTAGATCATAAAAAACGGACACCCGACCGATGAGTTATGAACATTCCAATCGAACCGTGAATAGTAGTGAACAGTAAAACATGCAGGAAAAAGTATTGAGGCCTGGCGTATTTTTTCTCCAATTTTACATGATCATAACTCCTTGTACATAATGATCTGGGTGATATACTATATATAAACGGAAAGCTCTACAAGTCCTCTTTCCAACGAAATTGGTTTCATCCAATTTGTTTATCGGAGCAAAGAGTTATGGTCGATCTACTTCATCCTACCTAATGCAAATTTTTGGGTCAACTTCAAATGATCATAACTCCTCGTACACAATGATCTGGGTGAGATAATATATATTAACGGAAAGATATAAGAGTCCTCTTTCTAATGAAATTAGTTTCATAAAATTTAGATATCGAAGTAAAATATTATGGTTGATCTACTTCAGACTATCAAAACAGTCCACCAAAGGACAGATTCGAGAATTATTTGATTTTTAGGGGCGTTTTGGTCATTCTTCCTCACCTAAAATCCATCCAAACCCTATATTAAAGCCTATTAGAAGAATTCTATATTATATTTCATCAAATTCCATTAAAAAGAAAATCCTAAGCTCCTACATCCATCTTCAAGAAACTCCAAAGTTCACCATTAATTTTGCAAATTCATTCAAGATTCCAAGTTTCTAGTTCAAGAACTCCAAGAACCATCATTCAAAGGCACGATTAACATCTCAAAAATGAGTATCGATCTAAAGTTCATCATTCAAGGTATGTGGGGTTTTTCAATAAGAACTCTCTTTCGTTCTTGTGCCCAAAAGTATTTTTTTTTGCAAAGGCATGATTTTTATTTGACTTTTACAAATTTGAAGCATGAACCCATATCTTATGATGATTATTATGAAATCTTAATGTTTATAATTTTGAAAGTTGAATTTACATGTGTGGAGATATAAAGAATGAATCTTGAACGATATTTATCATGATTTTGATATTTGGATCGTGAGTCCCCATTGGAAATTGTGTTTTTTAGAGAAAGTGTGTGTTATAAGAACGTTGATGTTGAATATTTGAGATATTTTGAATGATTTGACCTTTTGGTCTTGATGAAGTTGTTATGAACTCAAGTGTGAAAGAAATCTACAATATGGTTGATTTTGATAGATGGGAAGCATGGTGGCTCCCGATGTATTTTTATATATGAATGAAGTTGTTTTGTTGTAGATTTTATTTGAAATGATCTGAGCAAAGTTCGGGAGAAATCTTTAGCACCAAGTGGGAGGTATAAAGCGACCTTACTTTCCTAGAACTACATGTCCTCGTAGAAGTGAGCCTGAGGCTGATTTATAGAGTGATCACTAGTTTGTGTGGATTTGATATCGATAGTCCCACTCCGATAACAAGGATAGGACAAGTCTGCCCAACGTGGGTTGTACGTTGGACTCCATGTAGCTCACATGGTTTATGTCGGTTATAGGATCTCCCAGCGTGTGTGTGTTTCCTTGTGTCTATGGTGAATGGTGAAGTGATTTGAAAGTGGAATTATGAAAGTCATTCTTTGAAAAAATTTAAATGATATTTACATTATGAGAATTGATATTCTTGATGAACTGAAAGTGATTGACAAATTATATGATGACTCACATGTGTTATTATACTAATTTCATCCGCTCATGATTATGATGATTTTCTTCGGGCTATTTGAGTCTTTCATACATCCTGCATATTTCTTATACTCGGTTTCCTTCCCTGGTACTGACCTACATCTTCGGATGTGGACTGTATTTTCTCAGAATGTAGGTTCAGGTGCTCAGTTCCAGGTTCGATAGTGATTGTTCGGGCACGCTGTTCTACATCCTCTATTGTGGTGAGTCCTCATGTTCCAAGGACGTGATGTCTGATGTTGGTTTTACGGAATTATTTACATTTGATAACTAAGTATAAGTCAGTTGGGGCATATCTCAATGGCTCGCTGGTTTTATTGATTTTCTTAGAGGCTTGTCAGACTAGTATAGATATTGGGAGTTGATTAATAAGTCGTATTTTGTTATCTTTCTGAAATTCATTTATTCTTGGATGATGATTGCTCTATTGATATTTGAGGGTTATTTATAAAAACCCCATTGATTTGTGTTGAACTGAATGAAAATGGCTCAAAGGGTTATCTTGGGGCTACTCGTAGCCTCAAGCACCATGTGATGCTCCAGGACCCATTTTTCGGGGCGTTACAAAATTGGTATCAAATCCTAAAGTTTTAAGGTGTCCTAGGTGATGATAGGCGAAATTACGCGCCTATATCAATATATTTTGCCCATATTTTAGCCTAGTTTCGAGAACTAATTATCTATTTCGTACACTTTTAGTCCTTTTTCCTGTAAATGAGCTAACAAATGTGATTAGGAAAGTTTCAGGTATAAAT